>NW_021849297.1:883656-886878 GCF_003651465.1 Formica exsecta
ACTCTTTCAGATGTGGACGAATGCGTGACACAACCCTGTCGCAATAACGGTACCTGTGTGGACGCCGTGGCGGACTTCACATGCATCTGCCGGGGCGGTTGGAAGGGCAAAACGTGCGCGCTGCGCGGTGGTCACTGCGAGCCAGGCACTTGCCGGAACGGTGGTACCTGCCAGGATCGCGGCGACGGCTTCACGTGTCACTGCCCGCACGGTTGGGAGGGCGCGGCTTGCCATATCGCATCGCCGTCGGCGTGTACGAGCGATCCCTGCGCGAACGGCGCTACCTGCGTGAACACGGTCGACGGCAATTATCGCTGCGTCTGTCGCGAGGGTTTCGAGGGGCCAAACTGTCGGCGCAACGTGGACGATTGTCAGCCGGTGCCCTGTCTAAATGGCGGTAAATGCGTAGACGGTGTCAATTGGTTCAGATGTGAATGCGCGCCCGGTTTCACCGGCCCGGATTGCCGTATCAATGTCAATGAGTGCGCAAGCGATCCGTGCACCGGCGGGGCAACTTGCGTGGATGGTATCGCAATCTACTCGTGCATCTGTCCGCCCGGTAGAACCGGCACACGATGCGAAATCCGTACGGCTGGTGGACCCGGCTGCACGGCCGCCACGTGGGAGGACGATTGCAACGTGTGCGAATGTCGGAACGGCAAGAATCAGTGCAGCAACGTCTGGTGCGGGCCGGGTAATTGCCTGAACGGTACCTCTTGTCTGGCCCATGAAGTCTGCGTTCCTAGTCCGGGCGAGAGCTGCTTAGCGCCGCCATGTCCGGCGTGGGGCGAATGCCGTCCGGTTGAAACCGGGAGGCGAGTTGGTCCGCCGGCGTTACCGGCTCCACCATCCTGCTGGCCCGGACAGTCCATGCTCGGGCCAACTTGCTCGCGACTCACGATACTGCTGCGAAGGGATACCCTGGCGCCCGGAACATCGGTGGAACTGCTGTGCCGTCGTTTGAGAAAACTTCTGACCGATCCACGAAGACCTCAGTTAGTGGTACTGTTATGCGATCTGAAACCCGGCGATAACGATACGGTGGAAGTGACCCTCTTCTCCGAGGCAGCGGCCGATGCAGCACGGGATCTCGGCGAGGCGCTGAGTCGCCCGCTGGCGAGACCTCTCGTTTTAGCTTCAGTGCTAGAAGTCAAAGTGGAGACGGCGTTGCTCAGCGAGCCTAGTTCGGCTGGTGCAGCCAACACTGGCGGCTACGTGGCCGTTCTAGGCGGCGCTCTAACAACCGTGCTGCTATTAGCGCTGTTCGGCGGTCTCTGGTATCTCAGAACCATAAGACATAGATCGAACTTGACGGCAACTACTAGCAGTGAGACCTCGCTACATCGCCATCGTAGCGATCTGGACGAGAAGTCTAACAATCTTCAGAACGAGGAGAACCTAAGAAGATATGCGAATCCGCTCAAAGACCAGGATCCTGAGCCCAGAGTATCTGTCGTGAGACCTCTATCGGGCGCCTCGCTTGGCACCTTGACCGGCGCCGAGGAAAGTCTCGAAATGGTATCCGAGGAAAGTAGACATCGCTTGCCACCGCTGTATAAACCACCTAGCGCGGAAGCCAGGAACAATACGGCCAGTTTTAGCTACGAAGAGGGACCGCATAAGCCTTACAGCAAGCCCAGATTACAGGAACCACCATACCCTCATCAGCAGCCGGGTACTAGCCAGACATCGGGCCCGCATCAAATCCTAACGGTACACGTGTGATTAAATATCGTGGAAACAAACAATTGAAGAACAAGTGTCGGTGAGTTTTTTTTTCTTGAAACAACATCGATAAACGCGAAGAAAGATTCTCGGAGAGAATCGTCGGTAGCGAAGATAGATCTTAGAATGACGCCTAAAGACTATATAAGAGTTTGGACAATTTGATTCTTTGTGATAATGGGAAATGCGACTCTTTCGACTTCGGAATAACTTGAGACAACTCTGAGGTTTTTCTTTGTTAAAGTTGAGCCAACGTTTAGAACATATTAGAGACAAATGCAGGAAAAAGAGAAAGAAGCTGCGTAATTCTTATCGGATTTTATTATAAAATGTACATTAAGAGATAATGCATAAATTATTAATGGTATTTTTAACTGGTATCTTTTTACAGTCAATTCACATTCATAAAACATCATTGAAACATTGATATGCTTAATATGTTTAATTTTTAGATAATTTTATAAATATATGACAAAAAAATTGCGTAATCCTTAAATGATATCCTTGGATCGAAAATTTGGAAAATGTTTGGAAGTTATTTCTCTCTTTTTCCTCGTTTGCCCTTCTCACGCTTTTGCGTGACGGTAATAAGCGATCGACAATTATAAATAATTTTAATGGTAAAGATCAATTGTTATTGTTGTACATATGTACATAACTCGTACTTATTAATTTCGCTAAGTCTGTATCTCTCCTTTCCTTTTTTCGTCGGCGTTGCCATCTTTATACGCGCCTTGATTTTATACGTTTTATATGCTCGACTTTGTACTCTTTTGATATTATTGTATACCGCCTCCCATTGCATTTTTTATTTCAATCATTTAAGAAAAATACATTTGGGTGGCATTATCGCACTTTGCACGAGATATACGTTTATCATGCATAATCGTCAAAGTAAACCTACGCTCTATTCAAGAGAAACGCATAAATGATTAAATAATGTGTAAATAAGTTTAGCAGCAGAATTTCTTTAGATATATTCAGAAGTATTATGATTAATGTTGCGCAGACATTACTCGAGATCGTTGTATGCGAAAGTTTGCTTTGTATGATGTAACGTGGGCTCTTCAAACGTTCCTTCAGACGATATTATTGTGATACTCATAGAAGAAACAATGTCAATGTGTAGGATTACTATGGTACTCCGCGTGTTCGTCTATTTTAACAGAGATACTGCCACTACGCGAAAAGGATGTGCAATACAATGTACACTAAATCGCGGACACATTGTGTTGTAAAGATCATATTAATGGTGTGAATAATGCGATTTTTTTTTTAGAGAGAAAGAGTATTCGAACGCAGTGAAGATGAATGTGTACATAGTGACGCTATATTGCATCGTAGAACGATGTAAGTAAATAAATCTAAGTATATATGTTCAGATTGTTCTCATCTCCCCAGTCATCGTCGACCCCATCTTTAGATGTGCAATTTGTTTTCTTTCTTTTTTTATACCATAACATTACCCTCCCCCCCCCCCCCCCCGACACCCCCCCA
>NW_021849297.1:887223-891695 GCF_003651465.1 Formica exsecta
TATATTATATATATTATTTTATATTATATTATTTTTATTTTATATTGTCTCGTATTAATAATTTCCAGAGATCATAAGCAATAGTTGATCACTTTTATACGACAATTCTCATATTCACTTCAAAACGAAGCAACGACGGTAAAAAAAACCGTATCTATCAAACTAATGCTTCTGATCTAATCGACGATAGATAGTTAAAGAACATCCACACGTTGTGATTATTCGTGTCTGACATCGAGAAATGTGCAAACGAATGCATGTACATAAACACCTTTTTATTATCCCTTCTTTCCCCCATTCTTCTTCTCTTTCGCATAGATTTACACGGCGATGTGAAAGATTTCAATAAAAAGTACAATCCTTCGACATGGTGTTTAGTACAATTTATTACATCCTTGTGTAATGTGTCGATGACACAATATTTGCGTAATCCTTCCATATTCCACCGCATCTGAATCGTGAAAAAAAATGCGCTGTTCTATCGCAATCTTTTTTCCGGAAGAAAAAACCAGAGATTGAGGAGAAGGCCACATGTACATACATCTACAACCCAAAGTTAAAAAACTAAGGAGCATTAATTGCTCATTAATACACGTGTATACTTGTCGATTCATATCTACAAATTGATTATTATATAGTTCTCGTTCTAGACATACGTAGATTTACAGCAGGAAGGAACAAAGTTTTATCATAGATATTTTATTTTATGGAGAAAACTATATTATTGTATGAATACATAGATGCGAAAGACGGCGAATATATATATATAAATATAAATCCTTCCATATTCCACCGCATCTGAATCGTGAAAAAAAATGCGCTGTTCTATCGCAATCTTTTTTCCGGAAGAAAAAACCAGAGATTGAGGAGAAGGCCACATGTACATACATCTACAACCCAAAGTTAAAAAACTAAGGAGCATTAATTGCTCATTAATACACGTGTATACTTGTCGATTCATATCTACAAATTGATTATTATGTTTAAATGCTTTCTTTTTCAGTAATGCGTCTAAATTTCACAATTAATTCAAACCGTTTATTTTTTTATTATTTTTCAGATGAAAAAACAATTATAATGAGGAAATTATAGTAAGGATCGTTGCTGGCCAATCACGCAAGAAACGATAAAGATATATTCGTTTCTCTTTCTCTTCGGTGATAGAGATACGGGCTCGGCGCGACGGATCTTATCAACGGCGCCGAGATTTCAATGGCCCGTCGCGATTGTTTCATTAGGGATAATACCGATGCTATTACCATCGAAAGCGCGGCTGAGATTAACAAAGCAAACTCGACGGGCCATATCTTGCCGTCGATGCGATGACGAGAGACGGGACGGATCCCCCTCGTGTACGAGCGCGTACCGCTCGTCGCTTGTGAACGAACGATCTGCCGAAATTACAATACAATGGTCCAGAAGAGCCACTTGACGAATACCCGGTGAATGAATCACGCAACCCGCGACGAACGATTGCGGCCCGTGTGAAACGTGATAGTAGCCGCCGATTGACATCCTCGTGAGAAGAAGATGAGCTTTCTCCTTATCGACAATTCATTCTCGCGACAGAATGAGAGCTATCGTAGCTCTTTCATCATTATACCATAAAAGACGCAAGTGGCCGAAAATCGTTTATTGAATACCACGGAACTTCCAAACTCTTCCGAGTTAGTTTCACCAACGATTGATTAGCAATTCTAACTATAATTAAAGCTTGTGAAGAATCATTATCGAAATTTAAAAATCATTATCGAATTTTTTATTAAATGCTAAATACTATGCATTTTCTACTTATATAATTAAACCTTTCATTATCGAGGATATAATATATGTTACAATTTCTCGAAGATTCTTGATATAGATAAAATTATTTATCTCAGCAAAGAATAAATTTATATATACGTAAAAAAATTTTCTCCCAAGACTCGATCATGCAGAGACACATTGTATTGAAAATGAAATCTGCACAATTGTTCGATGATCATTCGATCGACGATCCTTTGCATGATTTCGATATTTTGTCTCTCGTAATTTAAAAGATGTTATTGAAGAAAAACTCTTGTGCATAGTTTAACAAAAGCGCTTTTTTGTAAGAATAAAAAGAGCTTTTAAATCCTTTTGTTTAATAATACATTGTTTTCAAAAGATCGGATAAACGTGAACAGTCTTCTTTTTACGCAATTATTACGAAATCGAGAATTGAAATTTTACGTATATTATAAATTCGAGAAAGTTGAAAAATACGTTATATAATACATAACTTTTAATATGCTTGTTTATAATTTTTGTCTGTTACGTAAATTTGCAACTAATTTCACATAACGAATTGCTACCAATTTACAAAAGAACGTTATGTCTTAATACAATAATATTTATATTTATATAAGGTTTTGTTAAGTTATATCACTAATTTCAAGTGAAAATAATAAATATTGGACAAATATGGATCTCACACAAGTATTTAAATAATGCAATTTAATTTTTACAATATTCTAATATGCATACTTTCTTTTCTTCAATAGCTGAAAGAATAAGCACATTAGAACCTAAAACTACAAAAATATTTTCTAATATTTTATTATCCAAAATAAAATTCTTTATAATGTCAAAACATTTTAATTACTGTCAATTATAAGATATAATTACAAATAACCTTATATTAATACATAAATGCGTTATTCAGACATTAGAAGACATCGAAGATGCTGACGAAGCTTTGCAATATGAAGAGATGGATACGGATACTGAATACGAAAATGAATATGAATACGATGACTTTGAAGGGGAAGAGAAAGACATTGTCATGGAAGAAGAGGAGAAAGACATCGAAACAGAATCAGAAGTTATCGACGAAACCGACATAATGACGGGTTATACAATAGAATACGAAGCGAGAAAGACGAAGAAATTAACGGCTGAGGATGAAGAAAAGAGGAAACACTTGCGGCATCTAATCGGTGTAACTTGAGCTTGGTAACTGTAGCTTAATAGAAAATTTCCGTAACACGAATGTTACGACGTTTCAGTTTCCGTAAATTACGATTGCATTAAAAGTGCTTCAAGAATTAAGAGAGCTACAGCAATGCAAATAAATAACGAGATCGATTTTCTTCTTTGTAAATCT
The DNA here is from genome assembly GCF_003651465.1 of Formica exsecta. Classification (NCBI taxonomy): domain Eukaryota; kingdom Metazoa; phylum Arthropoda; class Insecta; order Hymenoptera; family Formicidae; genus Formica; species Formica exsecta. The sequence continues at coordinate 890,348 of NW_021849297.1, forward strand.
CTAATCGACTGATACGATAAATACAGGAGCATGTCAAAAAAAAAACGGACGACGATGTGTCCGAGGAAACACCGATCACACCGGAAGACGAAGTAACCGACGTGAGCGACCGAGTATCCACCGAGAGCTCGGTTCATCCGTGTCTGCGCGAGATAGACATCAGCGATTCCCAGTTGAAACTAGTGAATCCATACACGGTGTACCAAATACCGGGCGATCCCGGATTGCTACCAGCTTTCTGGCTGTTGCACGAACCTCCGCCAATTTACAGCGCGGATGGAGTGCAGAAATTCTACGACATAGTGAAGCATTCAGATCTGCGGCCGATCAGTTCGTTAAGAAAAATGCTCGTAAACGATCAAGTAAATCTGCGACACTACGGGCTCGAATCGTCCGTGATAAGAGCGATTTGCGAGGCTTTGACGGATAATACTTACGTGCAGACAGTGGACCTCAAGGTACTACAGACTTACAAATGATCAAATAACAACTCGACTTTTTTAATAGAATCCGCAGAGATATTCTCTAACCGATTGAAGAGAATTATTTACAAACCATCCTACATCTAGATATTTAGAAAATAGAGAAATTTATAACTCTTGAACTTTTTATAATATAATACAAACACATTAACTCACACTAATAATCCGACCGATAGGACATTTTTTCTTTTAATTAATTATTACCTCATCGTAGGACAACAAACTATCCCCGGACGTATGCAAACATTTAAACAATTTGCTGCTTAAGAACAATGTGATAACCAGTCTGTCGCTATCGGGCTGCCAAATTGGCGCGAATGGTGCAAGCAGATTGTGCGATGCGATATCGATGAATGCAACTCTGAAGACGCTCGATCTCAGTAGCTGCCACATCGGAAACGAGGGTTTCGAATACATCGCGTCCGCATTGTCCGATAATCAAGGCTTGGAGAACGTTAATCTGTCTGACAATCGTCTGGATGAGAAGTGTTCCGAAAATTTGCAGAATCTACTCTCGTACTCCCAAATTTTGACACATCTGGACTTGTCCTGGAATTCTCTATATAGCTCTAAAACTTGGAAAGCTCTTATCAATGGGCTAAGGAAAAACGAGACACTACATTCTCTGAATTTATCTTGGAACGCACTTGACGTAGAGTGCGTGCCTCATCTGTGTAAATTATTATCACGTTCACAAAGCATCGAGAAGCTGGATTTAAGCTGTAAATATATTATATATATATCATTATAAACAGAAGATATATACATTAATATTTTTTAATGAAAAAAATAATAAAATATTTCTGTAGGGATAATCTTCATTTAAAGAACAGCTCAATACTTTTCCAGTGTGTAAAAGCTCATAT
>NW_021849297.1:892565-895100 GCF_003651465.1 Formica exsecta
ATTCTCTTTTTATAAATTTTTATAAATAGTGATAAAGTGTCACAAACGAAAAATAAAAGTCTAAAATATCAACATCAATATCTAATACAATCCAGCAAATACACTCTAACAGCAAGTGTTATTTTCCTATATTGAATTCATAGGGAATAGATTTACCGAAAAAGATGCTGTACCCATCGCGGCAGCTCTATCGAAAAATAGTACGCTTCAGAAATTACATCTGGGAAACAATCCTTTAGGAGCGCAAGGTGCTCTAGCTTTGGTGCGTGCAATCACACCGCATGTATCACCCGACAGCGTTTTACATCTTCTGGACTTGGAAAATGTTTGGGCGAATAAGGATGTTCTTCAAGAATTGGAGGAAATCGAAAAGCATAAACCATGGGTCGTCATCAAGTTGGGCGGTATTCTGAGTAATTACAAACTTGTTGGACCAAATGTTAGAAGAATACTTCTGGAAAGAGCGAATTATGAGGCGATGAAACCGAAACGAAAGAGGCAACGACGCAACTTTGGCCACTTTGTGATGTCGCTGAAGGATAAAAGGATTCCGCGAGGCATGTTCGAGATAGAATCCTTTTTACACTTTTTAGACTTAGTTCTCACAAATTTGTAAAAAATAGAGAATCCTGCTTCTACTTATAAGAATATCTTTAAATAATTATAAAGAAATTTATTTTTGTAGCAAGATTTGTACAACTGGTAAAGAATTTTAAATTGAAGCTTTCGACATCGCTCATCAATGAGATTATGAATATATTTGAAGGACCACAACATACTGTCGATCAAGAGCTGTTAAAATCATTTTATTTGAAAGAGTATCCGGAAACAACAGCACCATTACCAAAATTAAAGAAAAAAAAAGAAAATTTAAAACATAAAAATAGAAACACACAAAAGATATAAAAAACCAAACACACGAAAAAGTAAATACAAGAGAAATATGGAAAATGAAAAGATAAGAAAAATAAATTAAAGAATCTATATTAAAAAAACGAAATATCTTCTTTACTTTCATCTCTGTTGAAAAATTCTTTAAAAGGTAATAACATATATATCAAAAATTAAACAATTACCTTCAGTTATTAATCGATGACAAAAAAATTCCTTTTAACTTCGCAGATAGTATAGCTCTAAATATGTACAAGAAAAATTTTAGAGACTTTGTAATCTTTTAATAATTATATTACATATTAGTTTCACAACATAATATAAATATTATTTCACGAAAACTAGTCCAGCATTATTTTTGCATTTAATGAGGTAAGAAATATTAATTTGTGAATTTAATCTAATCTATGTAAAATATTCTCGCTGCAATGTCATCCACGATCCAATTGATACCATCGACTAGATTTTCACCTGTCACAGCAGAACATTTATAGATTTGCCAATGATGAGTTTTTATATTAGGTAATTCCAAAATTTCTGCTATGTCAGATGCAGACAATGCACCAGGCATATCTTGCTTATTGGCAAATATGAGGAGACTCGCCCCCTCTAATCTCTCCTCTTGCAAGAGCTTGTATAATTCTGTTTTACAATCGTCCAATCTCCTTCTATCCGCACTATCTATTACCCAAACAAGTCCATCTGTAGACTCGAAATAATTTCTCCAATATGAACGCAGTGATTTCTGTCCACCCACATCCCATACATTGAGTTTGTATCCACGATGTTCTAACGTCTTGATATTGAAGCCAAGTGTGGGTGATATAGTATCTATTGGTTCACCACTAAGTCTTTTCAATACCGTTGTTTTGCCCGCATTGTCCAAACCCCTGAAATGATAAATGTCCGCATTAGAATAAAAAAAAATTTAATATATGATATATTAATAAAAGAAATAAGTTGTATCCACAATAATATCAACTTTAACTGCCATTAAATTGTCTAATATCTAAAGTTAAGTTGAACTTAAATTTATTTAACCTGTTAACGCGTAAGCTAACCACAAACTGAATATATAAAGTAGATACACAAATGCGAATACGTACAACATTAAAATTCGCATCTCCTTTTCCTTTTGCTTCAATTTTTTCAACACGGTTAACAGACCCATTATCAATCATTAATTATCCTACAATGTTCAGATCATTGACAGATAAATATTTGTGAATAGAATTTCTTCAAACTTGACAGATATTTCTGAACGTTTCTAACCTCCATCTACATTTCCCAAGTATCTTTCAACTACTACCTTTCTCTTTTCACACACATGTAAAAAAAAATTATTTATATTACAAAACTAATTTTTAAAAACTTATCTTAATGTGATGTTATTCTTTTTTATTAATTTAATCATTTGATTTCTAAATCAATAAATTTTGTAATTGCGCACTTGATAACGTGCACGGTTGGTAAAGACATGTAAGGAATTGTCAAATGTTTTGTGTGTATTAAGGTGCCTTTACATGGCAGCGTCAAGCGTCGAGCGTCTGCGTAGAAAATTGCGCAGAATCTAATTTCAGCCTAAAATCTATCTCTTTTAAATTCTGCGCATTTTTCTGCGCAGACGCTCGACGCTTAATGCTG
>NW_021849297.1:895299-925330 GCF_003651465.1 Formica exsecta
ATGGGAATTTAATATATATTTTATAATTAAAATAACATAATCAAGAAATATGTATTTTAGACATGTATATTAAGAATTAGAATTATATTATAGAAAAACGAGATATCATGTCTTAAATTATTTGATTAACAGACTGGAATAAAACTTGCAAATTTTTTGCTACAGATAAGAATATTTAAAACTATCTGCGTGTGTGTGTGTGTGTTTCTACATATGTACAAATTTGTTAAAAATTAATTGATTATATACATTATATCAATAATGTCTTTCTAATAATACTTGTGCTGCTTTACTAATAACATCTGGATGACATAAAGCATTAATAACAGATTCTAAACATGAGTCATAATGATTAGGATTAGATATATCATCTTCGGATGCAATTTTTTCATCCAGCGAGTATTTTTCTTTATTTCTTTTCAGTCTTTCTTCAATGAATTCTTTAAATTCATGTTCTTCTGCGTCATGTAACACCTCAATATAATTAGGATATTGTTCAGCTAAATCTTCTGCTGTCCATATAGTAGGTTTAAATTTTTTTGAAGGTGTTTCTTGAGGTAATTCTGTTTTCTCATTTTTTTCCTTTTCCTCTTCTTTTATGCATTCAGTGACAACATATTCAATCTATTAAGAAAAAGAGATAGTACCATAAATTAGTTAAACAAATCCTATTTGTATTTAATCAAAAATGTTCATATTTTTTAAAAGATATAATTATTTCTCTTATATAATATATAGTTACTTTATTCTTAAACTGCTTATAGTTTCTCATTTTGGCTACTATTAATTTAACAAGAGCTTCCTTGACTCGTGCTCTATTGTCCGTTTTTAATTTTCTCCATATATTAACACTCACAGTAATATTATCTAAAGATTCCACATAATGCCACCAGCCATTAGGCACAAACAAAACATCCCCAGGTTCAAGGATTATTAATTTTGGTTTATCTGGGATTTTCAGTAAAAGATCTCTCTCCTCCATACTCAAGCAATAAATATCAATTTTACTATATACAGTTGATTCCTCATAAGGAAGTCTAACTGGTATCAAAGAATCACTTGGTGGATAAAGTAACCATAGCTTCCTAGAAAAACAAGCTTAGTATAAAAAAAAAAATATTGAAACAAACAACTGAAGAACATGATATATTTAGAAACTACAAATTAATTTAACAAACAAACCTGCCATGTATTTGTGCCACCAAGTTGTAACCATAGGTATCCCAATGACAATCAGTATGAGCACCTTTGCTTCCGATCCAAATAGTAGAGTACAATCCATTTTCTCCAAATTCTTTATCAACACCGAACTTAAGCCAATTAAAAGACTCGATAATTTCTGGTTTATCACTAAATTCCTTCATATGCTTGTAGTCACAGTAAAGCCACTTATCATATCCTTCTTTTGTCGTATCACCTGTTGCTATAAAAAACTCTCGCAGTGTCAATTTACAAAGTTTTGTAGGAGGACTTATGCGTCGACGATGATGCTGAAGAGTATACTGATAAAAATAGATTGAAAATAAAACCATTAGTCATATTTTCTATTAAACTCTTAATAAAATCATCAAAAGAATAAATACGAAAAATATAAATAAAATAAAATAAAATTGAATGAAAATGGATACATTATTGCAATACATATATATATGTATATATGTATGTAACTCACCATACACTTATTATAATCGCCAACTCGAAACGGTAATTGTTTGTCTTCAAATTTTTCAACGAGATCTGAAAAACTCCAATTGAGCAATTTCCATTCATATGAACCATCGAAATTTCGCAGCATATTCCGAAACAATATAGGTTTTTGAAGTTTTGGTAAAGCACACTTCAAAATTTCTACCGACGGTAGTGAATGACCATCCATATTAAATTAACAATATGATATAAATATTAGGTTTAATCACTTTTTTTACAATCTTAGACTTTTAAATTGCGTGATACTTTTTAAAATCCAATTTTAAATTAAGTATACGCATGGACTCTGTTAAATTACTCCCATGTTTACATCCTGGTTAGGGTGCGTTCGAAAATCCTACTCGTAGGCAGTGATACGCTGTCGTGGGAATAAAGTCGCGCATGCGCACTAAGCAAGCGCTACGTATCCTCACTAATGTATATACTTCAATCAAATATGAGGTATCGTTAGGTACCCCCCAGCGAGAAAAAAAATATGAAGGAATTTGCAAGGAATGTTTCTATCAAAGAATGTTGCAAAGAATGTTTCTATTAAAGATAATACGACACACTACACGCGTTATCACTTCATTACTAAAAAGACGCGGGAAAACTACGCGAAAACCCTTATACGCACCTAACGTTGCAGCTAGATACATCTGTGGTAACGCGTGACGTATAGCTGTGACGTCAGCTTACGCATGCGCACGGTAATTCCCACATGGAAAAAAATCCCACGGCAGCGCATCACTGCTCGTAGGGTAAAGTAGCGACAAAGAAATCTTTGCTCCTGATTGGTCAATAAAATATTCTACTCCATGAGAAGAATTTTTGAATACACCCTTAAAGATAATCTTGATATTAGGTTACCGCACGTACTGCATACAGCGAACTGCATATAGTGAACACTTAAAAATAAATTTTTATTTACAATTCTATTTAAACCGTAAAATTAGATTCTAAACTAATTAGATAATATAGCTACAAGTGTAAAATAATTAGTATATTCTTTTCTTGTCAAATTAACCCTATCTAATTAAGGCTCCTGAGTAGTCGCCGTGAAACTTTGAGTTGACGGTAGCGACATGAGAATAAAGATATTGCGGTAGGAATAAGAACCCTGTCCAACGACTTACCATAATTCTTCTTCTTCTTTCAATTTATCTGGCCGCTTGTGATCAAGGGTGAGTTCCTGAGACTAACAGGGGACGGCATGATCTTGGGGTCACCGAATTAAAAATGGCTTTTATAGTGTAGTACTCTATTAGAAGAATATTTGAGCAAAGGAATAAGATGCAATGCTCAACCATTTCCAAGAAAATGATTTAAACAATATGGCTTTCCTTATATCTGGCTCCGTTATATCAATTATCGAAAAGGCAGTGTAGCTCGGGCATTAAGCGCGTGACTATCACGCATCCAACCCGGGTTCAATTCTTGTCCCTGCCACTCTTTTTCTCATTCTTTTTTTATACAATCTAGCAACAAATATTTATTCATGTAAAATAAAATTAATTTAACTAACTTTTTTTTTTTAATTTGCCCTTTCGGAAGGCAATTTTCTTTTAATTTACTCACGAAACTTTTGTTAAACTTACAACCTTATTATTTTATGCATTCTATTCGATATAAAATGAAGCAAATAAAACGCCATTATTTGAACATAGTTATTATTTAATACAAAATTACAAACAAATGTGTCAAAACTTTTATTCATCCTTGTTATCACTATCATCAACACTCTCTACAAATCGGTTACAACTATTCGGATGATACTTGTAATTACTTGTTGTAATTTTGTATTAAATTATAACTATGTTCAAATAGTGGCGTTTTATTTGCTTCGTTTTATATCGGGTAGATGTATAAAATAATAAGATTTTAAGTTGAATTAAAATTATGCCCAGTTTTGTGAGTAAATTAAAAGAAAATTGTCTTTTGAAAGTGCAAATTAAAAAAAAAAAAAGTTGGTTAAATTAACTTTATAACAAACATGGACAAGCATCGTAAATTATCAATTTGCTTAATAGCATTAGAAATTTTAAATGAAAGCAGTGATAGTTCTTCCGAAGAAGAAGAATATAACATTACATCTAACAATTCTATTTTATTGCATGACGCCATGTTGCACTGTAACTGCTTCATCTTGGGAGCTGCAGTAACCGCAGTAGCAATATGGCTACCATTTATGACGTCATTGATGGAACTAGATGCTGTCGCAGCACACTGCGTGCTAATAGCGGAACAATTTTTCAGCACTGCCAGTACTGGCAGTGTATATCAGAACACACCCTCAGGAGCCTTAACCATTTCATCCATTGCTATATATTATTGAAAGAACTTTCTTATTATTTGGAATATTTTAATAAGTGGAAGAATATAAATATGTTGAAATTTCCGAAATTACTTATGAATCATGTAAAAGCGTTGGCAACGCCTACTTTACTGAGCAAAACAGATTATTTGTCACAACAAACACGGGTAATTTTCTTTTAAATATTATAAATACATAATATAGTTTATATACACATACTCTATATACATATATATTTTATGAATTATGAGATAATAGATAATAGATCGATTTAATAAATTTTTGCATGTACAGCTTGTATAAAATCTATATTTTTATACTATTTGTATATTCTTACAGAATACTTTCATTCTTAAAAGAAGAACTGAAGTTTCTCTTCATAAAACAAAAGCCAAACCGCATCGCTTGAAAAACAGACATTTTATTTATGAACTTGTTGAAGATACAAATACAAAGAGGAAGGAACCGCTTGATTTGATTCTAACTCAATATGTCGCAGGACTTGGTAATGCAGGCACTAGAGTGTCAATGCATCCAAATAAGGCATACCCAATGCTTTTATTACCAAAATTAGCAGATTACGCTACCCCCGAGAATATTGAAAAATATACGAAATTAGCAGTGGATCAACAGGACAAAACACCATTTAGTTCTGCCTCTGTAGAGAGAACAATTAAATATCTATCACCAAAGAGGATATCGATTGTAATGTCGAAAGATGTACCATGGACATTGGAAAAATGGCATATAAGAGCAAGTTTTCGCAAAGTCGGTATTTTTATGCCTGAAGACACTATAACGATGCCCCAAAAACCAATATCTGGACCAAATCTGGATATAGAAGGAAAGGAATTTTATATAACTATCACAATTAATAATCGCGAGCAGGTGAAGGTGAGATGTTCTGTGCATCATTGGACGAGTGATATAGCTAGACAAATTTTTGTTAACGATTTTTGGAAACTACCGGCCGAGCCAATATTTCCCGAGGACAAACCAGTTTTAGACTCTCTTCCTTTCTACAAAAAAAGAGAGGACAAAACAGAGAAAAGTGTTTAAATATTATAATGCAAATTGTAATAATATAAATAAATAATGTTCAACACGAAGAATATGTATAAATATATTTCCTTAGAATCTTAATTTAGATATATCTTGAATTCTGCATGAATCTCACACATTGTGTAATATTATTTTGTGTCTATAATAATACATTCTTGTATAATTTGATGAAAACTTTAATTAAATCATGTATAAAAAAATCTAATCATTCCAATTTTTGAATACTATAATGCTTAAAGTATGTACGTATGTACGTAGTTACATATATATATATCTATCTTTTCCTAGAATCAATAATTCGACTTTGTTATACCTTCACTAGATTAGGAGGAGAACATGTCAATTTCTAGAAACTGATAACCTGAAAATCTATTATAAAATATTGTAAAGGAAGTTGTAGAGTATTTTCATAATATGATATCCAGATATGAGTGAAAGATACTTTGCATGGGATGAAATTTCGGAGGGATTAATTTTATTGGGGTAATGGTATTATTTAAAACACTCTTTAAATGTGACACAGAATTTACTTTGTTATATACTTAAGACGTTAATTTTTTTCCCATAAGTTCATTAGATCATGTTTTTTGCTCTAATTTTTAAACTATAATATTTATTTGTCATAGAATATAATATTGCACAACTTATGTTATAAGTATATATTTTTTTACTTATATATTTTTCAATGAATTTTTATTGCAGTTTTTCATGCACTGTGTTCACATAATTGCTGATTTAATTAACTTTAAAATGCTGTAGATCGATATTAATATTAAATAAGTATCAGCGAATTTTTTCATCCATGCAAATTCTAATTATATTATATTGATTAGAGTGGCAAAGACAGAAGATGAAATTAAGAGACGGAAGAAGCAAGCTATTGCCGATCATGCGTCGAAAATTTATTGTCCACATGCGTATTTAATTCTGAACTATCGGGAAATGTTGAATGATAGTGAAAAGGTGAAAATCAAGCAATACAGCAGGCTGAGATGTGTCTTAAATATTTTACTAAAATCGAAAGAATTTTTTACTCATTAATATCATATTCATTTACAGATTAAATTTCGGAAACATTACCTGAGAAAAGTGATGCCAAACGAACCGGATGTTATTATTTTGCAAGATATCAAAGATCTCGTACTCTTTTTACTCATAACACCCGTCAGTCCCCAATTCATACACTTCTTCCACTTGGCGATCGTTGATCGATTTTTAAGGGCGTTGATCATCTATTTCCAACATTATGTAGAGATATGGGAAGACTTGATGCAGGAGCGGGCCGCTACCATGAAAAAGGCGCCGAATCCATTAGCGCGTGGACATAGATCCCGATACGCTGAGGAGTTGCGAGCCCTTCGCTGTGTCTTAGGTAGAGAATATGCGGATTTAATATTGGGTTGCCAGAGCGGGCCGCAGTATCATCATATGATGGCTGGCAAGAAACGGACGATCACGCAATCGCAGGGCGAGAAAGATTTAAGGATCTTCGAATCTTTGATAAGCACGGCCCATCGAGTCGTATGGATAGCGTTGCAACGCAAACATTACAATTTGATCGGTGAGATATCTGATGAATTTCTGATTATTCATCACATATACATATATATAATCTGTCAGATATCTTAATATAATATCTATAATTATATTTTGAAAAGTAATTATTGCAGCGATATATATTTTTTGCAGAACTAGAATTGCATAGACTACTTCGAACCGAAGCGTACAATACTGCACAAAGGCAAAGCGGTAGTCGACTTATTCAGGATATGCTAGAGGATGATATTCGTATATTGCATGGCTCATATAAAATTGCATTAAAAAGTCGATTACTCCGAAATTCTCCTTTACCTCACGAATTGATATATACGGATTGCGATTATCGTCTCCTATCATTAGGTGTTGCGCTCTACTGTATTTAGTCTATTATTAAACTATAATATATATATTTTTTTATGTTATAAAAAGTTGATAGCTATACTTTGTAGCAAAAATAATTATATCGTTATATTTCTATTTAAAGGAATACTTGACATTGACGTGCGCGATCCGAAAATTGCTTATTTAAAAAATGCTCTTCTTATCGAGGAGGAAATGCTACCTCTAATGGACATTAAAGTAGGCATCCTGGGTCAGAATCGTTCGGAATATGATATAATGTTGATGCCGTACGAAGAGAAGGAGCCGAAAATAGAACCAATAGAAATTGATGCGCTCGATAAGAAAATATTGGAAATGCGAAAAAGTGTCCCTATGGCTAAACTCGCTGTAAGTCTTATCATTCTGATGTATACAGAAATATGAAAATCTTAACTGGATATACAGAAAAATTGTAAATCTCTCCTTCAAAGGAACAAATTCAAAAAATTGAAAGATTGTCTTTCCGCGAGTCTGTATCAATCGAGGAACTTCCAATGAAAAAACTTGAGATATCAACAGAGATATATGACAAGATTCGTCAAATAGCCCGAAAAAAGTGGATTCTTCGAGAAATAAAACGACGCGAACGTAAAACGCCTGATACTTATTCTATAGCAACCACTATAGATTGAGTATCAGAATAGAACATATTGCCACAGAACAGAAAATAATACTACATGTAGAATGTGCCGAGAATTTCGGAGAAAAAAATAAAAAAATGGTACTAATATTGATATACATAAATATAAACTTGAATATCGATTCTAAAATAAAATTAATTATACATTTATACATATACACTGCTTGCTACATTATCTCTTTCGATACAAGAATGCTATGCTGAAAATAAAAATCTGGCTATTTCAAGTAACAATAAATCGATATTTTATCGTTAGGATATGAACAATGAGGATGGATATAAACTGAGTACTAACACAATATAAAAAATATGCTTAATATAATTAGTGATACCTAATCAAGAGTAATGCTGCTATTTTACAAGAAGATACACATATACATCTTAAGCAATGCACTTATGTTACGATTAAATTCGGCATTGTCCTTTGTCCATAAATAATTATTGGTATGTCTACTTACTACCAATATATGTAGTAACAATACACTATATACGACATTAATTTAATCCTCCCCAGATCGACCTGTAAATTATTTTGTTTCCATTTGCATTTACATGTGATAAACTTGTTTTTCGCGCCTTTTATATAATCGCTGATATTCAGCTGAATAGTCATCATTTGAAGTACGCTTTGCTCCTATACGACCCGTTTCGTTTGAATAAGTGACACACATTATCGTAACATAAAAAAAAAAAGAAAAGAGATATTATATCTCATTATTTGGCACAGCGATTTTGATAATAAAAACTAGATTTCAAAAATTCTATCTGTTTGTTATTGCACACACATATTCGCGTATAACAAATGCTTTTCATAGTTTTTTATTTTAATGATAGCTAACTTTCGTAATACACGACACTCAGAGTATCTCGTCGTCTTTTTTCACGCTTTACGATATGTATTAAAGTTATGATTATCCATATTATATGTATGCGCATTTTGTCCATTTTATATTACTACTATTATGTACGGAGTTATAACAATTTACTGCTATGCACATGCGATACTTTAGAAGTCAAATGGCAGTAAATGATTCAGCCATCCAACGCGACGTTTCACACCAATCTAGTTTTACTTTCAGAATCTGTGCCTCTATATCTCGTAAAAAATTCTCTCCTCAAACAATTATTCTGAAAAGTATTTCTTTGAAATATACGTGTGATCACAATATTTCCTTTACTCAGCTAATACTTTACATAGCGTATCATTTTTTCATTAAGGCTGCAAAGCACGTGTCGCACAATTAACAATGTTGAAAAATGAAATTTTTTCGGCACTTTTCGCTAGTTTGCATCTCACTTAAATAGTACAGTTATTCATTCATTGAACATTTGTCTACATGAATATAATACAGAATATGGACAAAGAGAGAGCGATAATATTGATTATGCACATATCATTATATATAGAACATGATTCAATAATCATATTTAATGTGGTTATTTAGTTATGCTACTGCAGTGATCAAATAATAAAAAAAGAACATGTAATTATTTGTATGTTTATATACATATATATATGTATGTTTATATTATATATATATATTTATGTAGACATATGTATATTTTTCTTATAAATTCAGTCGTGTGTTTGTATAAATATTCTATGCACACAGTTTTATGAGAATTTTAAATTGTGTGTGAAAAAATGTATTTAAATATATTTTATTTAAATCAAATTCGGATATATAGTCTCAATATATGATATCTGCATAAGATATTCCAGATCGAGAATCATCAATTTTTCCACATTAGCTGCAAATCTCCATTATTAAGAAAATAATGCAAATCCCAATTTTCACATTCTGTTAATTAATGCACAACTCTATTACGAGACTATTTGCTGTAATAATAAAATGATATATATATATATATATACAATGTTATATATAAACACCAAATATTTCTTCTTCATTTATTACATTATTTGTGTGTCCAATTTTATTTAATTGATAGCTAAATTCTGTGATAAACCACAGATATGCGGTTTGTAAACCAAAATATTTTTTTCACAATTGTAGCATAGTATAATCAATAACAGATAAAATCATTACAAATCAGTCATAAAAATACCTTTGTACCTATTATTCGAGTAATTAATAATTAGCTAGACATTATATGTAGTTCAATAAATATGGGAGCTATTAGTAAGATAATTTAGATAATTCTGCTCTTTGTTTTAGTAAAAATAAACTGTATATAAAAATGATAACTATGTATTTTTCTTGTTTAGTTCATGTGTGTTGGAATCTATTCTGAACCATTTATATGACATTTGTCTATTTTCTTCTCTTCTTTTCATACACTCTGTACTCTCAAAAATGATTGCAAGTATTATAAGTAGTAATTACAGCTACAACAATTTTTCTAAGCAAATTTTTAAAGTGCAAGTTAAAGTATCTGCAAATAAGCTACAAATATATTGCAGGTATTATGATGATGACGTAAAATGTCCGCGATTATTTGTCAAAAAGGATGGAATTCTTGGTTTTTACATTACTACTCATTCGACATAAATCTACCCGTGGTATTGTACCCAATATGTTGTTTATACTAAATTTATAAGTTTGCTATCGTTTTTTTTCTCCTTTTTTTGTTACTTTCTGTATGTCAATCCCTGCCATTATCTCGGACTTGCGTGGCTATGTAATAACAGTCTATAACGCAATCTTACGTTTAGCAGCACAGACACAAACAGTACTTCTTTTCTACGTTACAAGGAACACACGCGAACTTATTTTCAAAAATTATTACATTAGAATTAGTGGGGCTACGAGGCAATATCCGACATAAGCTGAGCGAGCAAAGCCGGCTCTAAAAGTCCATGCGTTTGCCCCATTCTCTCCAAATTTCGTACATCTTTATCAACCTCTTCCAAAGCCCGTTGTAATTCCTCCTCTTCTTCTCTAGATGGTTCATAATCTCCATTCCTACCCTCTACAAATTAAAACATCTTGCAATCATCTCTACTATTTTATGAAAAGAAATGTAATAAATCCTCTAATCTCTTGAAATTTACAAAGTATAGAGAATAGAGATATATAATTATATAATTACCAATAAACAAGTCGTTGAAAGCATCTGGGGGCAAGTTATTGAGCACAGTGCCAAAGTCATGTTCAGCAGAATCCAAAGAAGCGAATACTTCGTTATCTCCAAGTTCGACTTTAAGGCCTCCACTCAATCCCCCAAGAGAGCCTAATCCCAATCCTAGATTTAAGTTAGACGAATTTGAACTTCCTTGCGGAACATTCAAGTTATTTAACGTCTTGGTATGATTTTCACTACAATTTATTTGGCTCATGTAATGATTCTCCTCGTGCATCAATGCGGCTCCCTTAGTCTCTAGTTTGTTCGAGGGCGGCCGTTTGCGTTTCTTCGGCTTAGATTTAGGTTTAGGCCTTGCTGGGATGGTGGGGGAAGCTGGCTTTTTACGGGCTTTCTTTGGTTTAGACTCTTGGATTTTACGGTGATAATTGTCTCTCTTTCTTGCGTGTTCTGGGCAAAGAGGTAATTCGTGCGCGACATCAAACACAGGAACACAACACTGTGTGTTGTCACTAAATTTGGCAGTGCAATGCTCAAATAAAAGCTGATCTCCATTTAACATAATATGGCGGGAACAATGCCGGGTACAAGGCAAAGATGTCTGTTGACACCCTTCCGCTCCGCATAGTCCACCAACTAACAACGGTCCATCGAGCGCCTTACTCTTACTTGGAGATTCGCTCAATGCTCTCGCGGTAGAAGCAGGATCTACGAAAGCAGCCTCCAATAAACATCGAACCCTTTGCCGTAGCACAGTTTCAGTATCAGTTCCATTAATACGTAATTGAAGTAATTGTCGTTGTAATTGCGAACGTAGTTGAGACAACCGGGCTGCACGATTTAGTGTTGTAACGGATTCGCCGGAGAACCAATGACGCTGATAGATTGTCATCTCATCTTCGCTCGAATCGCTATCGAATATCTCATCCCCAGCTTTAGGATAGTACAACAGAGTATGGTCCCGACTTTGCTTTCTAGATTTTAATCTTTGCACATTTTCAATATGTCGCTGTTTATGTTGAACTACATTAGAAAATTTCTGATCCAAATTCTCCCTAATACCAGCTTCAATATTTGTTTCCGTCGTAGCATTAACTCCAATGGTCTTATAGCCTGTGTTTTGTACAGGCGCTATCCTTATTCTCTGCTTCACGCATTTCCCTTTCGACTTATTGTTTTTACAACTTTGCATTACTTCAGAATTTGTAGATGGAACCACTGTGGCGGTATTTCTTCCCGCGGCAAATGGTTCTGGTTCACTAAAAATGTACGGATCAACATCTTGATGAGCCTCAGTTTTCAGCAAAGCCTTCAAGCGGTCCGAAAACTTCAATTTATTGTCCATGTTTGAGTTTTCGGAAATAGGGACCTTCATTGATTGCTGCTACTGTCCAGATCTGTTCCACCTGCATTCTTAAACTCTCCAAATCAACTTTCTTCCTATCTAGATAAAACTTAGTTCACGCTATATGCCAAGATCCAAGTATAATACAAGTTATATTATTAATTAAAAGTATAATACTGAGTATGTACGTAAAAAATTAAAAAATATGTTTTATTATATTGTATCACAGATATTTGTTGTTATATTGACCAAGTAAAAAAATCAAATTATTATTATTGTTTGCTTGTATTATTATTTGCTCGAATAATAACTTACAGCAAAAAGTTACTATAAGATTCAATAAATTAAAAACTAATTGCGCGATACCTCAGTCACACTTGAGTATATCAATGCATTATATATCTAATATATTATTCCCCTATATATATTTATATCTATAATTAAACAAGTCATGGAATTTGCATTAATTAAACTAAACAGAAGATTTGCGAAACAAACATGTCAATTTGCAATATAGCGATAATAACTTAATGTATGCTTACAAAGTATAAGATAATACTTCAATTGTAAGCGTGTATACATATCAACATTGCTTTAAAGCTATACGTCACTATAAACTCAGGTCTGCGTATCGCGTATATGCGATTGCGAATGAAAGTTTCCTGGTTCGAGCAGTAAGCGTGAACTTAGTCCATTGCTAGATCAGGATAAAAACAATCCTTGCCTCTCATAGTAGTAGTAGTCTACATCCAACATGCCCTAAGCATGCTTGAGCAACTGCGTCGCGCATCGGGCAGACGTCGGGACGGTGAATACTGCCAGATCTCTGCCTTTCGACGATCTCAGACGCGTGACCGGAGCCATATCATCGAGCGAGATTTCTTCACTGTTGACATAAGCACATATACACGCGACGTCGCTTTGATCAACGATGCGTTTTTTTTTGGTTAGGTTAGCTCGTTACATCGACAACAGTACACTGTTACAAGCGCAGGATACAACCCAGTCCTTCAGCGACGTGGACAGAAGTATCCCTCGTACGAGTCTCCCAGCATATTCGCGCTCGGCGACAGATTCAATCGCTCGCGATGATCGTTATCGCGAGACTACACCTGTATCAGTTCCGTGGTGGACTGAGGTTGGGACGACAACGGAAATCGTTCCCGATAAAGATGTCTCGCCGATCAGGCACGCGCGGCACGATCTTTTTTTTTCTCGAGAGAAACTCTCTCTCCTCGGACAATAAAGTACGAAATAGTTTCACGCAAAAATTTCAACATTCATCGATAATAACATTAGAAAGACATGTCAGACGTGCGGGGGAAGCAAAATGGCGGCCGGGGTGCACACGAGCAGCTCTTCCCGGAAGCTGAAAAGTCCCTGAATTCGCGACTGTATCGCTGCGGATTCGGCGATTCTACTGTTTCCCACGTCGCACGGAAAGTCGATTAATTTTTGATGATGCTATGAGCGCGGAATGTATGACAAACAAAGGCCTGCTGTACGCGTGACGGCAGCGAGAAGGGATCGTTTTCCGCACTTTACAGATTAACATAACATAACCTATATATACACCGATTGACGTGCGCGATTTTTTTTCATATCCACGCGTACGATAAAATACGAGCGGCTAGGAAAACATACATACAAAGAGATTGTTTGTGTATCGATAGCAATTGATCGGATTCATTATATTATCCTACAACTACGTCTAACTCAAACTTTTCATTCGTTTCAGCATAGTTTGCGCAAAATAGCGTAATAACATAACAATTAATTGATAATGAAACTACGAAATGCGCGCGCGTGTTATCCAACTGTTGGTATTATTTTATACATTTTGATTATATTCGCGAGAAGATACCGAAAACTACGCGCTATCGTCGAATTATCAAATTTTCTCAAATTTTCCGGATTTGAGAAAAAACATTAATTGTTTTATGCCAAATAACCATAGCTAGATTGAGAAATCTATTAAAAAAAAAAATTACGACTATATAACGATTTTGCAACCTCATATCTACTAATTTTATACAAATAATTAATATATAAATATCGCTAATTGAAGTATTTAAATTGTTATAAAATGTACGTGTGTTATATCACATATTCATTGCGTAAAGAATTTGTGTATGTGTACTTCTTTCAAAAAATTATTTTTTCCGCAATTTGCATTGGCAAAAAAGCGATTCGACTATTGGATTTTTTCACGATTCACGTTTAAATATAATAATCATTCCAGATTTTTCTTGTGAGCATCTATCATATAAGAAATATATGATTATTATAAAAGTATAAATTGCTTTAAATTTTTATACAATTTACAAGATTACAGATTATTATAAAACTAATATATGCAAAAAAAAAAAAAATATATAAATCTAATAAGACTAATAATTTAAATAAAGATAAATTCGACGAATAAAATTAAATATTTTGAAGTTTGATGAAATTTTTATCATATATCAATTAATTTTGGTGTTTAAAAAGCTATATAACCTATCATGTTATTAGAAAAGTCCAATATGTGTATGTCTTCACTTGTTGATAATATAAGAAATTTTATATTGCCAATTATAATGTTTTTTTGTCTATTATATACACAATTATTATTTGTAGTATTTATCAAAATTAATAAGTTACATAAAAAAAAATCAAGTTGTAATGTATTTTGTAATATATTAGAATATTGTTTTTTGCATTGTATCATAAAAAATTTATAAAATTATATAAAATTTATATATATAATGCAATATATTACTTATTTTATTTTTAAGTAAAACAAAAATTAAACAGGCTTTTGTTTTAAATGCATATTTGTAAACAACACTGTGTTATCACAAATGTTTATCTTTCAACAAGGTGCTATACAACAAACTGTGTACACATGACACACTCAATCGTTCTGTTCCGGCTGAAAATTGGCAAGTCTGCTTATTTGACAAATTTCGTCCGATATATCATATGCATAAATACACTATGTAACATAAATATGTGTAGACTAACTATAAGATGTCTTACAAGTCTCAATTTACACAAGATTTTGTTACAATTGTTTGATAACAGATGAATGAATTTGATGAGTTTTTTAAATTGACTTTAAAATACAATTAACTCATAAAAAAAGAATTAAACAAAAAATCAATTTGTCTCTAGAATGCAAAAAAATATTACTAAAAATGATCTGTTCTAAATGAATGTATTCATATAAATATTGACTTAATTATAGAAAATAAATTTTAAAGATTTATATTATTTATAAGATTATTTTAAAGGTTTATATACTAGCAAATAATTATGCAATAACAAATGATTAACGACTTCTTGTAAAAAATGAATCAGATAACAATGCAACACAATGTGATATAAGCCAATATGATGAAAACAAGGCTTACAAAAATAATATTCGTAAAGCTATCAATTTTTCAAAGTATTCTGAGTGTTAGAAACTATATGTTTGAAGTATTCTATTTTTTGCAAACTGGTTGAATTCTCTTTTGACGATATTAAATTCTTAGTTCGAGGTATGGTTTGTGGTAGACCCAAGGGACGGTAATTCTTTTATTACAAAAGTTGTATTTGCAAACTGTTACGAAATAGTCAGCGAATCTTCGTTACGTCGTTCGTCGTTGAGGTTTCTGTCCTTTAATAACAACTGGCCGGCCTTTTATGAAACCTCGCCTACGCCGTGCAGTCTGAAACATCAATGCCCGACCCCCCATAACTTCAACTACGTTTCCAAATCAACTGATGTATGACGATGAAAATGGCAAAACGATACGAGAAACCACAAGATGAGATATATATATATATATATATAAAAAATCTATTTTTCCTTATGCTACGAGATAAGAGAAAAGAATACCAACCTTTTTACTAATATACGCATTTGCGCGACGCGTAATAATCCGTTTAGAAATCGGAATACTTGGTCTATTAAATTCTGCTGGTTTTTTCACCCTATAGACATATTTTGCAATTGATATTAATGTAGAAATTTTTTAAAGATGTAAGATAATACTTTAAGATAAATTATAAATCAAAGCGATTGTAAATATTATTATTTACCTGTAAACCCTGACAAGCCAATGTTCAGTAGTGTAAGCTTCTTCCAGATATGTTAACTGGAAATTTTTATTGCCTATTTCGACGTTACGAGTACGATCAAAACCGGTAGGCGTTCGATAGTCTATTTTAACATCTCCAAACCGATAGTAACTCAACTTGTACATTAGCGAGTTCAATAGAGTAGGAGAACCTTCTTTGTCCACGCGGAAATCTCCTTTCTCGGTGAAGTAATCACTCTCGCGAATATCTTGGGGATGTTCGCCTTCGGCGATTCGGACCATCCATAAAAATTTATTAATGTCATCACCGGAGTATCCAATCATACCACCAAAAATGATCAACACATAGTCTACATCTAAAGATGTCATAATTTCATAAGCAGCACTTTCATTCGAGCTCATCGCTTTACCAACCAGAGCTATGTGCGAATTATTCCATGTATTATTGTCCACGAGTGTAGTTCTACGAAAAAAATTTATACATGGTAATGTGTGTTATATTAATGATTGATCTTACATGTTAATTTAAATATATATAATTTTATAAATGTGTTGTATACCTATTTGCCATACCAGCAATCTGGTATCCATAATCCCACCAACTCATAACTCTCGCGTCATTGGGCGTATTTTGAGCTAACCAGTAGTAAGCTTCTCGAAAATCATCGAGTATGGCTCTGCCACCATCGTTACTATAGGAAGCCAAAACGATAGATGGACTAGAATATGCATTGCTGGTCACCCATGTGCAGTGCACAGTAAACATCATCAATAACATTAACATGCCGATAATAACGCCGTTACGTAGATTGGCGCCTAATCCGTCGCCGCTACCTTTCGGTCTCTCATGCTTCATTCTACGTAATTTACCGGCTTTATCGTACAACGCTCTACCGGGACTTCTCTCTCTTTCCTCTTCACTCTCCTCATTGCTTTCGGTACCATTACGATCGTCCCTGTCTTCCTCTTTGAGATATAATTCTACGAGTCTGCTGATAGCAACACCAGCCAGCATACATACTACTGGAGTCAAAGTCAACATAAGTCTCACCATCACTCCAGCGAAATAAACGGCACTTATGGCATATAGTATGACTGTAAAAAAATTGAATATTATTTATCTTCAATTATATCTCTTAAAATATAATATTCTCATCACAATTTCTTACCAAAGACACGTTCGTCATTTATGTGCTTAATGCAGTACCACAGACCAACCGGGAATGTTGTGACAAGAATGTGCAAGTCAAAGAAAAAGCTGAACCAAGTTGTCGGTTGATGTTCAGATACAGATGCTATTATAGGGATATGTATTTTGGCATAACCAGTATCCCAAAGCGAATAAAATCTACCACTCCAAGGAGCGACAATACCAGCATACGTTAATGCAATCAGAATTAACAGGAGTATAGTCGCTGTTACAGCTACTACACCACCAAAATATTTCATCTCGGACTTGGTAAGTACAGTTCTTAAGTATCTGGAATCAAAGAGATCAACATTAGTATATTACAATATATATTGTAGGGAGTGTTTCCCCCAAATAAATAAATAGTTTCAAATAATGTAATAATTAACAAACCAATGTTATAAATTAAAATAATACATACCTAAGAGCTGCTATAAAGATTAGGAGACCGAATACACCACCTGCTGCCATATGTTCAGAAGTTCTAATCGGTTGAAAACCGACGAATGGTACTTGCATACTCAGTAAAAGTCCAAGAACGTAAAATGTTGTATAACTGGTGAATAACCGATTGCTAAAGCGATTCATGACCAGCAAGGCAAATACATGCAGTGGAATGAGATTAATAATGAACACATAGCCTCCCCATGCTGATACCATGTAGAAATAAGACAGGGCAGTTATGCTCGCCCAAAAGATTGAACCAGTTTTGACAGACTTAACCCAGAGATAATAGGTGATTTGCAATGCAAAAATTGCAATCCCCTCGTTGTCGTAACTGCCAGCTACGGATCTCGAGATATAGCCAGGTACAATGGCGATGAAGCAAGCAGCGAATAAGCCAGCTCCAGCACTCCATATTTCCTTTGTTAATAAATATGTAGATATGGCAGTAAGGCCACTAAAAATTGGAGCTAAGAATACACATATGTCTCTTATATGCACTGGTATGTTTAAAGAGTGCAGGATGTAGTGTATTGATCCAGATGTTATCATGAGTCCAGGATAAACGGTTCCACCAACAATCCGTCCCAATGGATACCATGCTCGTTCGTCAAACCAATTTAAAAAATTGTAGAATCCATGTTGTACCATGTATGCTGTCGCTCTGTAGTTAAACCTAAATTTCAGATATATCTAAATTAATTGTACGAACATCTTATTGATAATAAAGTTATTTTTGCTCATTAAAATAAAATTAATAAGTAATTAGAAATAAAATGAAAATTTTATTCTGGCTATTATTATTCAATGTTATTCAATTATTGATCATTAAGAAGTTTTCATATATGTATGATTTTAAATAAGAATGCAAATTCCCTTCCGTGTTTCTAGATAAGAACAAAATATTACAAGTCAACTTATTGGACATTTTCATTATATAATAGAAAAACAAGTTTATCATTATTTTACACTATGATAGATATAATAGCGAATTCGTTAATCACAAGGACAAGGAAATACCGGCAAATAATTGGCATAAAATACATACCACGGATCGAATTCGTGTATAATACTCTCGAAACGTATGACAGCAAAGAGCCGCGAGGCGAAACCCGAAATCCAGGCGAGCAAGAGAACGGTGAAGGTAATGAGAGAACTGAGGCCAGCGGCATTCGTCAGCGTGGACGATTTCATTTGCTTGGTCGTCGGTCTCTTATCGGGAAACATGACCTTTGCGTTCGCTGTGCTGGACGACGACGACGACGACGAAGACGGTGACGACTTGTTCGGCAGCATGTTTTGTCGCCTTTGCGTATTTCCACGGGCGTTAGTGAGAAAGAGATGAGATATATACGCGTATATAAGTATATATATTCGCGTTATATTAATATACTCACAACGTGGCGTTCGCCATATGTGTATATAAATACTCGCGATCCTGTGCACGTTGCGAAAATCAAGCGGCGCGCAAACAAATTACCAAATCGCTACCAAATGCCTAAGCTAGGAGGCTAGGACACGTCGAACGCCGGCTACGTGTTAACCATGATTTCCATCAACTTCCACTTCACCACCGTAGCCACCTACGTTACTTGGATAAGAACACGGCAGCGAAGAAAGATAGAGAGAAAGTATGTTCCACGTGTGTATGTTCGATATGTCATTCCACTCGATTCATTCACCAATCATATTTGAGCTCCCAATTGCAAGAAGTACGAATTAAACTTTATTGTCCGTTTGTGTGAGGGAAGGATCGAAGTGTTTCATTAACCAACCGGAGCAAAAAATCTTTACTTCCTTTACTTGATTGGCCAATCAAACGATTCGAAACTTTCGTAGCGTCAAACGAAACACATGTAGATATACAGTGATATATTATTTACACGAAATCCAAATCCTAGAAAACGACTGCATTTAATTATTTACAAAGAAAAAATAGTATGAAATGCATAAAGTTTAATCTTCAAAGAGATGTATGTTTATCATAAAATTTTTAAATATTGTACATATAGTACTATATGGCAGAAATTATTTACTGTTTCGCAATATATATCGAATCTCTTTTTGTATTTATGTAATTATATATTTTTACATATATGTAATTTTGTATGAAATATTTTCATGACAAATGTATTCTTATGTACATATGTTTATATTATAATAGAGAGAGAACCTAACCATAATAGAAGATCTAAAAGTGAATACTTGTGTGCAACAATAAATTGCATGTATTAAGACTTCAATGTTCTCGTCTAAAGAACGATTAATACAACGCACAGGCAAGAATAGTATCGGACGTTATGATTTTTTAAAGCTTTTAGCCATTGAATATAAGACAACTAAATCTAAAGGTAAGAAAAAATATGTAAAATATAAATATATTATATAATACAAATGTAGTCATCTTTTGATGAATATAATGTTAAATCATTATTATCCTCTTTTTTATTTTGAATTATTAGACGCAAAGGAGCAAGTACTGGCAAATTTGGCAAACTTTGCTTATGATCCTATAAATTATGGATACATGAGACAATTACAAATAATTGATATATTTCTTGATACTTTATCTGAAAACAATCAAAAATTGGTATGTTTTGCTATTGGTGGTATATGCAATTTATGTTTAGGTAAGAGTATATCTTTAATGGAACAGAAAAGTTGCACACATAATACTTATTATATTACATTATTTTATTCATGTAATATTCTTTTTTCAGATGCAATAAATAAGATTTATATCCTACGCAATCGAGGTGTTGAGTTAGTATCATCGTTACTTTCTTCTCAAAATGAAGATATTGTGCTCTCGGCAATTTCTACCTTGATGTTTTTGATCACACCTGAATCGAGGAATGAAATAACGTCGTCCGAAATAATTAAACGCATGTTGGAATTTTCATGTGATACTAATATCCGTATTAAAAATTTAGCCATCATATTTCTAAATGATTATTGTGAAGCAAGTGAAGTGGAAAAGATAAAGTTAAAGGACAATAACTAGGAATAATTAAATAATTAAATTGTACATAAGAAGTGAAGAAATACTTAAGGTTAAATCTATTTCTACCCACATATTTAATTAATTCAGAATAATTATATGAATTACATATTTCTGACTACAAACGTAAGAAATAACAATTATGAATCTAATTCAATCCTTTACTGGATTTCTCAAAAGTCATTCTATGAAAACCTCATCCAAAATAAGATTATTTGCTAATACAACAATGAACAATCTGAGAGAAGGAGATCAAGTATCAGTTTTCAAAGTGGTAACAAATGGCGACATACTTAAATTTGCTGAATTAACAGGTGATTATAATCCAATACATACTGAATCAGCAAGAAATATTGTACACGGTGCTTTGCTCAATGGCCTAGTATCAGGATTAATTGGTACAAAGTTACCTGGTGCAGGCACTATAGTTATTGAACAAAATCTCGCATTCCCTAAACCATGTTATGCTGGAGACTCTGTAGAAGTAATAGTAAAAATTATATCAGTAAGAAAAATTATTAAATGTATATATATGTGTATCGCTAATGGAGATAAAGTTGTATTGGAAGGAGAAGCAAAACTTATGAGAAAAATACTGTAAATATGTCATCATTATAACAAAAACAGTAAAAATGTTAAGAATTAATAAAATTCTCCATTCTTTAATGTGATGTTTGTATAAATATCTCTTGTCAACATCTTTTATTTATGTTTTAGTAAACGAGGAGCATGGATATTTATATAACTGATTATATTATTAATTCACTACCAATAAATTACTTTTTAAACTCTCAGTATGAGAGTACAATTTTGTTATTCGACTATAATTGAAATCTTCATTAAACAAATTTGCCTGTTACTCAGTTGTGTACATTCCAATCATAATACGATTAAAGTGGAATTCTTACTATGTCTGCAATCTGAAGTTTTGCTTAGCAAGCATTCTATGTGACCTCATATTTGTTGCAACATAATGACTTTAATAAGATTTAAGGCTCAGTCTTATCCGCATTTGAATGAAGTTCTGTGAGGTGTAACACACAGTGAAATTCTCTCTATAGTGGATACAAGTAAAATCATCGATTGATATTTAATTATCCTGATATTTTCTTGGGGAAGGAAGAACTTAGAGGTATTATCTCTTTTTATTTTATCCTTTTAAATAATATCTCAAAATTATTTATTATAACAAATTGAAGTATAGTTAACGTAGAATTATAAGATTGAAAAGAAAGCATTGTTAACTGCAGCAATTTACATTTCAGGTCAAAATGTTTTTAGCATTAGTGATTATGACTTTTTGCATGTCGTATTCTTATGCAGAAATTAACAGTATTGGTACAAATATTAAATCATTAAATCCAAGTGAAGAGCGAATTGGCTGTGTCTGTGCTGTATTTTTAAGCGGACAATTTACAAAAGGAAGTAAAGAACAGCCTAAAGGATATCCTGCATTCCTTCATGAACATCCCGATTCGGTACCATGTAATACTTTTGGAAACAAACTTTGCACTAGCAAATGTCTTGAAGCTGTGAGTTTTTAAAATATTGTTTAACATTTCTACATCACATAATTTTTCTATAAGCTCAAATATTCATTACTAATAATTAATTAAAACTGTTTTTTACAGATAGTAAAATATTTACCAAACAGTTCGACAATGCTTTGTGCTTCTTTAGATCGTGACTGTCACAAAGAAAGGGTGTGTTGCATATAAATTAATTTTATTATGATATTATTATAAAATTCTTGATCTCTTATTATAAAAACAGAATTATATAATTTCAATATATTACGCATATTTTTTTTTTACAGGCTTATCTTTTCATCAAGAATTGCAAAGATGAATGGATAAATACAAATCTATCTGCAGGTAGAGAATATTGCTGTAAAGATGGCTCACCATATAAATGTAATAAGTAAAGTAAACTTAAGATAACTTCTTTTTGTATAAAATAACTAATTTTTAAGTTTGACAAGTTATACAAGTGGTATTTAATACATATATTGACTCGATACACTCTGATTAATTCTTTTGAATATCCCACCAGTTTTCTAAATATAGCTTCTTGATCATCAACACACTCCACAAAGATACATAGGAATTCAGCACAGATATCTTAAACCATCTTTCTATATTTAGATCTTGAGGTGTAAGAATTTTATGTATAGTGTCAGTGTTCAGAATTTACTATAATATTTCATAAGATTTTATTAAAATATCTCAGATGAAAGATTATGCATCACTGAATTCTATTTTGTAAATTACTGGGTCAAGTTCAAGTGTATAACCCCAATAATTTTAATAAAACTACACACAATGTCAACTTTTTAAATTACACAAACATATTATTTATCATTAGAATTTTACGATCACGATATTTGGTTACCTATCTTGTAAAAAAATTGGAAGATGTTCGAACCAAAAAGTGTTCTACATAATTATAAATGCAAAGATGTGTATTACATTTTATAGAGATTGAAAAATATATATATAATATATAATTAAAACAATATATAACAAATCGTATAATCAACAAATACAAAATGTGCGCACGACTCTTAGCATGTCCATTGTGTTCTCAACCTGGGTTCTTAACACTTGATGCATTGCGAGCTGGCCTTGTTAGTGTAGCAACTCGACCTCTTATATGCCCTGTTTGTAATGAAGTGATCTTAGGCATTGATAAATTAACTATACATTTATTTAGTCATACAATCGATCTGAGTAATAATACAGCAGATTCATCTAAATATGTTGCTGCCAATGAGCAAGTTGCAGTTCATAATGCGCATAATGTTGCTCTGCAAGGTTGGAACATATTAAAAATACAACAATCAGGCAAAATGCAAACAACAAATGACAACAATAGCATTGAACAGTCAGACGCTGGTATAGCAAATACAGAAAACAATATCTCTATTGTAAATTCACAGCTTCAAACACAAAATCAAAACTTATCAGTGAAAAATGCGGACCAACACAGTTTCATATCAGATTATAATTATGATGCAATAAAAGTAAATATCTTTCCACAATCAAACGAAAATCACAATGTAGTACTAAGACCAACTATAAATTTGCAACAAGATGTATTAAAAACAGATTGTACAACGCAATATTTTTGTAATGACAATATTAAACACTTAAATATAATCACAGAAACTACACAAGCAGAAAAAGCTATATCGGATCTAATCACTGGGACAAAAGTGACAGAAAGTACAGATACCAACATCTACCGAGATACTGAAAGAGAATGTGAAACAAATAATAACCAATGTGTCGCAAAGGAAAGACTGATGATAAGTTTAGTTGAAAAAGAAAATGATCTCTCAAAGTTTCAATCAATTCAGAATATAATGCCAGTTTGTGCAAATGCATCATCAGAAAAATGTAATGACAAAGAAAGTTCATCTAACACAAGAGAGACTATGCTTGAGACAAATGCTGAATATCAAGATCAAAACTTAGAACATAGAAAAATGTTATCCCACACATGTAATAAAGTTTTCCAAACTATAACATCGAAAGAAAAGATGGAACGATGTAACATATGTGGTTTTCACTTTCCCGACACTAACATTTTGGCCTTACACAAACAATTAGTGCACGAGCAAAATTTAAATAATATCTCTGGGAAAGTTCTTAAAAATTATTCATGTCATTTGTGCTCTAAGGTATTCAAAATGAGGGGTAGTTTAATGGTACATATGAGAGTAGCACATTTTGGACACAATTTAGGCAAGTAATTGTAAAATTATATACGATTTATTTAATTAATTATTTAATGTAATAATATGTAAATAAACGCAAACACAACAAATTTCGCATTATTCATATGTAACAGGTTCTTTTCCTAAAGATGGCCAAATCGAACTTACATCCAGTGATACTGGATACACTTGTCCTACATGTGGAAAAAGATTTAAGAAAGTAAGGATATTGTTCTCTTTTGTTTATAACACAATTTTTATACAAACTGCTCTTAATAATCTCATTTATGTTCTTATTTCAGGAGCAACATGTGATACAACATATGAAAACCCACGAAAGCAAACAGTGGGAATGTGATACTTGCAGTAAATTATTTACGACAAAGTATTTTCTAAAAAAACACAAACGCTTACACTCAGGTGAAATGCCATATAAATGTAAAATATGTGACAAGAGTTTCACCTTTCAGCAATCATATCATAAGCATAGATTTTATCATAAGGATGAAAAACCTCATAGCTGTGCAACATGTGGTAGATCATTTAAAGAACTTTCAACATTACACAATCATGAAAGGATTCACACTGGAGAGAAGCCATTTGCATGTGAAACATGTGGTATGTTATAGGAAAATGATCATTAAATATGAGTTAGTGCGATATTAACAATTTATCGCTCACATTGTTTGTTATTAACTAATAATTAACATCACTGTTATTTTGTTTGTGTAGTGTCTGTAACATTATGATGTGCTGTGCATGATGTGATTAGTAAAAGCAGGTAATTCCCATGAAAAGTGTTGCACATTTCTTTTGTGAATGTATAGGCTATATAATATGATAATAATGAGAGAGAGAGAGAGAGAGAGAAATTCTCCTACAATGCCATACTAATTTCTGCAGGAAAATGTTTTCGTCAACGTGTTTCGTACTTAGTCCATCGTCGAATTCACACAGGAGTGATGCCTTATAAATGCACAATGTGTGGCAAAAGCTTTCGATACAAGGTAGAAAGTAATTGTAAAATATTCCAATCATATATTTTTACCTTTTAATAATTTCCACATATGAATTACGTTTACAGGTGAGTCAAAGAACTCATAAATGTCCTGCACAAACGTCAAGTGGCACCCAGCAGTTTGATAAGATTACACAAGATGCCGACGAAAAAGCAATTAGACCACAAACCAATATCCTTCAAGAAAATCAATCGACGACGAACGCCGTCGATAATGAGGAAAACAAATTTGTATTGATAATAAATGCCCAAGGACAACATGTTTTAGCACTACAGTCAGAGATAAACAATATATCTCTCGAAAGAAAAGAAGAAAACATGGATTTTAGAGACTCCGATAATACAAACAAAAATTCAAAGAGCGCTAATAACTTTAATTCTGTACAACTCGAGGAATCTGCAGAATCATTTAAGAAAATACAGTCGGATAATGAAAAGATAGATATAAAAAGCACAAATGATTTCTTCTCCATGGTGATGTCTCCTCTCGAAAATAGCATATCATCACCTACTTTCGAGATGGAACACTTGAGAGTATCTTCACCTAAACGTAAAGAGGATTCGATAGATTCCTATACCAATTTTCCACAAGTTTCTGACAATGTGCAAATGAATACAATAGACTCAGACAGAGAACAAACCTTCAATCGTGACAAAGTCACCGATACTTTACAAACCATAAATGAAGAATCACTGAAGGAATTATTATATGGTATGGATAGAAAATGAAGCAATATGTATACATCTTTTTCGTTGTAATATGATAGTACAAACTAACAATACATATTAATATTATTGATTAAATCATAGATAAAATATATTAATATATATAGATATTTATTCTAAATATAAAATTGTTATCGTGTTTTAACTGTGATTGTCATACATGGATTACCATCTTTAATATCAACTATGGTGCAACATATAAATAATTTGGCTACATGTAATATCTCTTTGCCGAATAACTTATTAGCTTAGAAATAATCGAATAAGAAGCATAATACTCTAGTTGCATAAATATATACGTACTTGCCGTTAACACAAATTCTTAGGGGATGCCGAGTTATCGTGACAAAATTAAATAACTTTAAAATAATAAATTATGTGCATCGCGAACAAGTGATAAAATTACTACGAAATGTTCCGTCGAACGCGGCTTATCTCGCGATTAACTTTGAAATAAAATTATGTGTGTATTAGATTTGAACATAACCTATTACATCTTGTCAAATCGTGATATCGAATCGGCGGAATCGCAACGGACTTACCATCGTATGGCGAATTTACACGTGTGATTTGAAAACACCGCCTTCTCGTCCGGTCCATCGGATTGGTCGACGCGGAAGGAAAGCGCGCATTGACCAATCGACGAACGCGACGACCGATGCGTTCACTCGCGAATCCACTGAAACACCATACGCGTCGTCTGTAATCACTCGGGTCGAGATATCTCGCGGTAGCAGACGACGCAAACGAATCGACTTGACAGCTCACTCTGTATTTTCACGTGTCCCCTCGCGCATCGCATTGCGTAACTGGAGTCCGACTTCCAGGGAGGAGCTCCCTTTTTGCGGTGAGTAAGAACGTTTATCGCATACGCTGACGAAGGGCCGGTTACAGGATCGTGTCGGCCGATCGCGTGTCGCGTGCGATGGGAGAGAACGCGACCGATCGGACAGCTGATCTCAGGGCAGGCTGTTTTGACGTAGCTCGGGTTTTGACATCGCTTATTAACGGCCAATTGGCCGTCGTCAATTGCGTTTTTCTCAGCCAATCGTATATCCGCATATCCGAGATCGGAGCGGCCAGAATCTGACATCTGTTACGCGATAAACGCGAGGCGTTTTCTCGCTTTACTCTTCTCCCTTTTTTTGCCGTTCATCCTCATACGAGACGCGACGCAACAAGCCCTCGTCGCGTCTTGCGTATATCCGTGTAATTCCACACCGTCGCAGTGGCGCATACAATTTCGATCGGTTCGAATACGCGTACGATCAATTAGACCTTGAAACGAGCGAACGTGCTTTATGTAAACGCGTCGCGTCATTTTACAGAAGCGGATCCGTAAAGCGTACGGTCCTCGAAAGGTAATAGATAAAGTTTTATCGTTCGAGACACACGAGCTTTTTCTATTCGGTTTGAAAATAATTTCGTAATTTTCAAGTGACCGTCTCTCTCGCACGGTGTTACGCGATCGTTGTATGGCATTTTTTTTTTTTTTTCGGCGATTCAAGCTTGAAAGAAATTTACTCTTTAGTAAATTCGAAGTGTATCTTGCGAGCCATATTATTTCGAGTCATATAATAAACAGCGATAAATAATCAATGACGACGATATGTGATTCGCTCTTCCACTCGACGCCGTAAAGATGAACGATGACAAATTATTTCACACGAGCGTCATCAATTTCCGTTGGCGATAACGCGCACGTCCACGAGTAAATACATAAACGTACGTTACATAAACGACAAATGCGCGATAGATGCGTGAGAGGTAAACATGTTGCACATATATATACATATATTCTTTTTTTTACGTGCAATATTTTTTTACGACGGAGAATTCGATCAATCGATTGTATGCAAAAGGAATAGTAATGCATGCGAATGACGTGAACATATTGTCATTTTGATTATCTCGGAAAACCTCAGTTTACGTAAGCGAACTCGACCATCATCGGGCCGGTTTTTGCGACTCGTAGTGAAAATGAAGATTTAAAAAACGGCCGAGCAAGATGGCCGTTCGCGCCGAGCTAGCCATCAGTAACGGCAATATTACCAAATCGAGGGAGAGATGTTGCGCATGCGCAGCAAGAAGTGTCGTTAAATACAGAAGAAATAATCGTATATCTATTTTATTTAAAGTTTCTCTTATCTTATTGCAGCCCATTAGAAATCGTGAGAGTACCTTTCCTCGTATCGTACGTCGAGATAGATAAATTTTTTCTCTATACCATCGTTCGCGTAGCTCAATAGAGTTATTAGATTGGACAACTTGATACAACTTGGTACGTAACTAACCAACAAATTTCTTCATTCGTCTCTACAAAATTAATGAAAATTAATAATATTGAAAATGAAAATTAATAATATTCGAAACAGTAAAAGAAAATCGTTATGTGCACCCCTACAAACATATTGCGTCATGTCGCGCGTCTAAGCACGAGTCTGTCAAATACAGTCACGTGATTAGTCGCACAGGTTCCCGCATGCGCACGGTGGAATTTCTTCCCGAGCGGCAGGTTTCCGAATGTAACGGAGATAGATAACTGGCTTCTCCGTCGCTTCTCGTCGTGCGTGCGTGCGTACGTGCATGCGTGCGCGTGTGCGTGCCTCTGCTGCTTGCCCTGCGTGCGTGCGTGCGTGCGCCCGTGCGTTGCGAGCTAGCTCGCTTCGCTTGCGTATAACATTGACGACGGGGGCGGAGCGTCTTGCAGGCACCCAGTCCTAACCAACCCGAGGACCCGACAGTCGCCGTCGCATTCCGTCGACTCGCCTTCAGTGCGTCTTGGTTCGTTCGATGTGTTGTTTCCTCTTATTTCTTTTTGTTTATGATCCGTGGTGTGTGTAAGTTTTATTCGATCTTGTGCGCCGTGCGCGGATATAGCCACGAACGCTCTCGATATCTACGCTCCGTCTTTCCTCGATCCTTCATTCGCTCGTCGTGCGTGCGTGCATGCGTGCGAGCGTGTGTATGTGTACGTATGCAACGATAAAACGAAGGGGAACGAAGGTTCTCCTTGTCTCGCGTTCCACCAAGCCGAGAGAAGATAACTCCGATCGTCGCGATGCCCTGGGCATGTTTTTCCCACATTCAGGTAAAGGTACACACACGCGCATACACACACATACATATTTAGATTAACTGTTTTCGAAAAGAGTCCCTGACGAAAGCATCGAAAAGAGTGCGTGGGGCGGATGAGTGAGTGGGTGAGAAGGAAGGGCTGGCGGGAGGAAGGGAGGACGAGTCGCGGAGACAGGCGGACGGGAGGGCGTAAGGGATAAGGGTAAGGAAGAAGGGGGGGAGGGGGGGGGGCTTCTCTCTTTTTTGGAGGACTTCAACCTGAGGTCACAGCGAGCGAGAGAGGAGAGCGCGTGTGAGTAGGACGAGGAGAGAAACCCCGTCCTCCATTACTCGATCGCGAGCAAATGGTGGCTCGCTCGCGAGTCTTTGTTACGCTACAAATTCAGAGTTTCGGAATATCTGGGTTCGAAGCTCTCTGCCTGAGGGATCGCTGATGCCGTTGACTCGTGCCTTTATCGTGCTTTGTCGCGACTGAGTAATCGCCCGGGTCGGGTCTAAAAGGAGACAAGGGGACGTCGCCGTCATGTCAACGACACAATTCCGCGTTAGCCAGTGATATCGGATGGACAGAATAATCTCAGCCAGCCAGCCAGCCAGCCAGCTAGCAGTCTCGTACTGTTTGTTATGATTCTCGGTTCGTTACTATCTCCTTCAGCATGGCGCGGGGAAGAAATGTTAATTGCGTATCGCGACCGACCGTTTTATTTAGTCACGCTCTTGTTATCTGAGCGCATATGGCTCGCGTCGAGGCAGGAATTTTTATTTTTTTTTTTCTTTT
>NW_021849297.1:925595-927527 GCF_003651465.1 Formica exsecta
GCTGCGAGCGTGGTGTTGCTGCTGTCCACTTCAACATTTGTTGTAGCAGCCTTTAGAGATCGTGAATCCAGCAACGGGGACGAAATCACTGAGCATCTCGCGTCGACGGGCATTTAATTCCTATTGTGTGCTCATTTAAATGCGAACACCTGACCGTTGTGAACTTCCATTCTATATCTCTGTGCGCGAACGTGCGACTTTGTTTGATTTCGAATGCGAGCGATAATCGAAAGTAAATGCTTGCTTCGTGTGTGAGCGATAGCATTGTTAATATTTTCAATAAAGAGAAGGCTGCAATAAGAATACTCTTGTTCCGTGTATCGCAGTCTATCCGCAGTATATACCGACCGATTTCATTTTTAATGACGTGTTGGTTCTTTTCCATTGTATTGTTTTTATTATTACACATTTGCATAAACATAGAGACGTTACATGATAATTTACAAGTATATTGATTGAATACCTAATCTATCTGTGACACTTTTTCATCTGTTTTACATTTGGAGAGAGAGAGAGAAAAATATCTATTTTAAAATATATTTAAAAAATCGATTGGGAAAATTAATATTTTTAATTATTGTGTCAAATTTTACTTTTTCAGAAATTATTTTATTTTGATTTTTTTTATGAAATCAATAAAAAACATTAAATTTATCAAAACTTGCTAGAAATTTTTTAGCTATCTAAAATTATATATTGCACACATCTCTTTTAGATATTATAATTATAATTGTATATAAATAAGAAAATTGCTGTATTTAACTATATTTATATAATAAAGATTGTGCATTTTATTCTTTCATTACAGACAGAATAGTGGCATGAGTCGATTAATCTATGGCAGATCAACAAGATCAGTTGTCATCAGGGGGGTCTGTAGAGAAGGCCAGTGCTTCAGCAGACACCTCTAAAGTTAGAGGGAAAGGCTCTAGTAGTGGCTCTAGTGGTTATAGAAAACGACAAAATACTGGTACAATCTCAGATACGGTGGAAGAGAAAAGGCGTAGACAGACCACTGGCGATCCACAAGCATCCCAAGTTGACAGTAATACAGCGCACACACATTTGATTGATTCTTCCAAAGGGGAAGGCAGAATCAGAGGTGAACGAAGAAATCATGGAAGTGGCTTAGAATCTTATCCAGGTAATTGTACATTTATATAATTCAATCAGAATATCCATATAATATACATAATTAATAACATTTTATTTGTTCTCTCTCTGTCATATTTTTTATATATCATTATTAATTTAAGTGTCATAATACTATTGTGCAACCTCGACTAATTTATGTCCATTATTACATGATAGTATGTAAGTGAATTTCTTACTTCAATTTCTTGTTACACTTTGTTTATTTAAGTTTCTAGAACTTTATCTTCCTTTAATGTGAAACTGCAATTAAATTATTACTAAATTGCAATATGTGATGTTATTAGTGACCATATTGAAATATTGCTATAACAGATACTGACTGGAGATCGCATCATAAGATTCATCAAGCCAGTTATAGTAGTGGTAGCGGTACAAGGGTGCGTAGTGCAGCTAGGACGAATTTGCCAGAATTAAATTTAACAGCTACTGATTGTGTGGCATCGCGGACTCGTTCTCGTACACCACAAAATCCGCAAGCATTGACACAAGGAGCTAGCAGTCACGATCTGTCACTGCCTAGTGGATACAGTAGCCGGAAAACAACCTACACCAACTTGGTAGCTTCATCGAGTACGACACCAATCACTAGTCATCCATCCACATCAAGAGGAAGAGGAGGTTAGTGTATATTTCTCTATTTGGTATTATCAATTGTAAGATGTGATGTGTGATTTGTGTGAAGAGATAATTCTGTTTTGAGATTGCTTATATTGATTACATTGAAGAAAAACTCCTAAAACTGATAACGAAATATAATATCCTTGAATTTTATATATA
>NW_021849297.1:927550-934375 GCF_003651465.1 Formica exsecta
ATATATTTTATTTATTATAATATACCTATATATTTTTGTTTTTTTAATTTTTTAGTAATTTTTAATGATAAAAGAGATGTTTTTCTATGATTTAAATTAGAGCTGTCTATAATTTATGATATCATACAAGCGAACAAGCAGAAGATGAGTAAGAACAATGCTCGCTCGCTCACATTTACAATTACTTAGACAGCTCTTGGATCTTAATAAATGTATAAATATATAAATACTTTAAATTTTAATGTATATTGAGAAATTTTTACATATGAAGGAAAAAAATAAAACTAACAAACTGTGTTGTGTTAATAATTCGTAACAAACATTATTTGATAAATTTGATATTATTTGATAAAAAAAGTAGCTTATTCAAAAATTTTAATTAATGACAATTATGTTTAAGTCGTATTAATTATTCTATTAGTTTAAAAAGATTTCTCTTTGTTCTATTTATAAATGCTATATCAAAAGGATGAGATAAATATATATGTGTGTGCATGTGTGTAATTTGTTAGGTAATTTTTTCAACAAATATACAAAGCAAATGCATATACAAAGAAGAAGAAAAAATAAATTGCTTAGTTAGATAGCTTTTTAGCTTACATAAATCCTAACAAGAGACTCTTTATGAAGTTATATCTTTATATTAACACATATACACGTTTGTTACATCTCTACTTGTTCGCTAACTTATTAACAGAGTTATGTGAAATCAATTTTCAAATATGATACAGTATAAAAAAAACAATACTGAAATTCTTTCTGCTATATATAAGACTGAATTTTTCAATTTTGACTAATGAGAATTTCTACGAATTCGTAACTATATTACGAGTTTTGATTTAATATCATGATCAGTCATAAGTATTATGACAAAGTGTTGTATGTAATTGTGTAAATGAAAAAGAATAATGAGACCGTTAAGAGACACACATCAATAAAAGTGAAAATGTTGCAAGAGATAGGAATATAATAAAATTTAGAAAATGAAAACATTATCAAAATAAGAGTCATAGATCAGACTGTATCATTAGGCCAGAGGATGAGCGAATGTCTGGAAGGATTTGTGTCTGCTGTCAAAGCACTTTTTCCAATATCAACACAAACCTACCATCAAGAAGGTAAGCTTAAGGAGTACACACTTTGTACTACATTTTCTTCCCCTTATGTTCTCTTACAAATTATGCGAGTAGCTTAAACGAATATCAGAATCATTGAACTCCATTCTGAATTTGTT
The DNA here is from genome assembly GCF_003651465.1 of Formica exsecta. NCBI lineage: Eukaryota > Metazoa > Arthropoda > Insecta > Hymenoptera > Formicidae > Formica > Formica exsecta. Next base: position 928,785 of record NW_021849297.1, read on the forward strand.
CCCTACATCCATATGCAAGCATCATCATTTACTATACTTAATATCAGGTAAAATTCTTGTGCATCAAGCTTATTTATGCATGATATTAGTTATGTAAATATATTTAGAGAGAGAAAGGAAAAAATACAATTTCAACTTATATTTTATTAAATTTGATAATTATTATGAGATTTAAAAACATGATTTAACTTATGACATTAAAAACCTAAATTCTTTAAATTTTTTTGTTATGTATATGTAACAAAATTATATCCTTTAATAGTTCTTATAATTGAATATATAAAAAAGAATCAGTGATATATTTTAATATTTGCTATAATATTATCTAGAATAATATTGGATAAATATATGTTATTGGATAAATATATGCTAAAATTTATGAACTACAAATATTTTCAAGTTATCTATGAATATATGGTACAAGACATTATAGATAGTTTATTTAATAATTAAATAAGATATTAAAAAAGTTATTGTGATATATAAAAAACATCATTTAAATTTTTGTATGTTACACATGTATATTTTTTAATTTAATGTTAAAAAATAATTCTTTGTAATTTAATATTTTTTACAAAATTATCATATATTCATCTTACATATTTAATACATATATTCATCTAAATTATTACATATATTCATCTAGACTAACATTTCCAAATTAATTATACCATGTAAGGGGTAAACTGACAAAACCGGATATGTATGCTCTTTAAAATGAATATTGTCGATTTCTTCATAGGCCAAATTTTTAATGGGATATCAGTTTATATCTTAACTGCTTCGAATTTAAGAAAGAATTAATAAAAAAGAAACTGCGAGATAGATTCGAAACATTGTATTATTTAAATAATGCAATTATATAAATGCTTATAATCAATATTTAAAAATTTTGTGATGTTTTTTACTGAAGTTTTGTACTTAGTTTTCTATGAATTTTTTAATGTAAACGTTTTACTCTCGAGATAATATGTTCAAGTTTTACCGGAGATCCTGTGAATATGCCATTTTTTTGTCATGTAATTACTCTATGTGCATATTCATGAGGTATATATTCTGTTGTCTCATTTACAGTTAATAGAAATGGTTAAGTATAAATAATAAAAGTATAAATAATAAATATATACACATTTATAAATATAATCAGTAAAATATTGTATTGGATTATAAATTAATGAATTTCTTTTTTTTTATGTTGATTTTTATATTAATAGGGAAACTTTTATCTTGTATAAAAACCGATTTTATATAGTAACCATTATCTCTCAGATAATTTTATCACATGTAATCATTAATCTCTTCTCTTCTGCAGTTACTGAGAAATTGGCTATTATGAAATTTGAAATTTATGTAAAGCAATGTGTACTTTGTTACATTTTGTTTAACGAGAATTAATTATATATATATATATATTAATAACGCACAAAAGGTGTAGAGAAAATATTCATGTACTTCATTATATTCAAAGAATCTCAATAAGTTAAACATATTCTCTTTTTACCGATTTTTTAATATATTCAAATTAATATATTTTACTAATTGAATTTTTAATACAAATTTAAATAAAATCGTTTAAAAATAATGTTTCTACTATAAATATTCTAATATAAATGATTTTTGATTCTTAATTGTTTCCAGAATTTACAAATATGTAGTTTTAATGAGAGGATAATTTAATTTTTGATCTTACAATTCCTTAATGTGTCGTATGATCAAAAATGGTCCAATTCCTCTTATACTTGCCATAACATGTCCTTTTTTACTGTACATGTCCTTTTTTACTGTCCTTTTTTACCGTCCTTTTTTACCATCCTTTTTTACCATAACAGTCCCAAAAATGTAATTCTTTAAGTCCTGGAAATTTATGAGGGTCAAGATATTTTCCATGGGTAGTCTTTATATTTCAGGTAATTCTGCAAAAAAGAAACCCCATGGTATCTGAAATAGAATCGTTGAGAAGGTCGTTGAGAATTTTTATTTAACTCGCTACCTGATGGGCGAAACGAAAAGTATTTTTCCACTCAAGTAACGGACAAAATTCGTAAAATTTTTCACTGCTATATGTGTGTGTAAGCCATATATGTGTAATTTGAAAACCATCAGAATCAAACTCATTTAAAAAAGAAGCAATGTGTCTTTGAATAATTTTTATATTTTATCTGTTGTAGCTATCTATATCATGGCATTTAAACAATATTACAGTATTCGTCTTACAATCAATATCGCGATCTTTAATTTCTGTGTCCTAAGAAAAACTTGCAACATTTAATGTTGCTAATCGCGCAAAGCTGTTTAAAGAAGTGGAGCTAAACAATTTTATACAAAAAATTAATATAAAATTGTTTAGTTGTAAAGTCCAAATAGATATTTATTTCTATAGAACAGATCAAAAATTGTATATAAAATTGCATGAAACATTATGATAGAAATCATAAATCACTTGTATAATTATCAAATTTGCAAAAATATTTGATTTTTGTAATTGTGTACATACTCACAACAAGATTTACATTTCTTTTTTTTCGAAAAATATTTTACATGCGTAAGGCATAAAAGTGTAAATATTAAAAATATTACATATAAAACCATGTTGACATCTGTATAACAATGAAAGTCTGTGCGCAGTTAAATGGTCACATAAAACGAATCTCAACCTTTGCCCTATGTATCTCAATGATTGTATGACATTTGGATATTTTAGATTCCAAATCTCACGGCGGTGCGGCCTGTAGTGCAACGAGTAGCAGTACGAGTAGTCAAGTCCTGGGTGTCAAGTCCAGCATCAGAGTGGGTAACGCAGCAAGTAACCCTGTGGAGAGTGGTGGGGGGGCGTTGGCACATGACGGGGCAGGCACGAGTGGCATCGCGTCTACGGCTACTGCCAATCCACCTGTGTCTGCCGCCGCTTCTGCCAACCCTGCACACCCTCATTCTACACATAAGCACCTGCTACGTTCTCGCGCGAAAGCTTCCGGCGAACAATCTAAGGAACTGCCATCGAGCAACAAGACTTCAGGAAAACATCATAAAAAAGACTCTACAACGGGTGCCTGCTCGAGTTCTAGGTAATTACTCGCGCGGATATTGATTAAAATGTTTGTTTTTTTTCCCCGATCTTAATTGCAAACTTAGCGATGAGATTTGTAATTAGTGTAATTATATAATTATTTATTAATTATAATTACATAAAAACATAATATAATTAGTTAAAACATAATAATAATAATAATAATAATAATAATACGTGGTTGACACATCATGTTACAGACATCGCTCCTCATCGCGCGTGAGGAAGCCGGTGGTTGAGAGCGGTACTGGAGGATTGAGTGTAATGTCAGGCAATGATTCCATCAGCGCTACATCAGTATCATCCTCGATTCCTAGCAGTCAGTTAATTTCAACCACAGGTGAGGAGGAGTCGGCATCAACTGCTACATCTGCCACAGGTTAAATATCATTAATATATTAGCTTAAGATTGATATTACGTTTAAGGAAAAGTTTGTCGGACATATTGATTAGTTATTAATTAGAGAATCTCTTTTTTGCAGCAGTTGTCTATCCAATAGCTAATCAGCATGCCTGATACATTTTTTGTCATATAAATATAATATTAATTTAACCCTTTGTAGTCAGAGCACACATTAATCTAACGTTTTTATTAATTAACAAATTCTTATGTATCATGTAAAAAAGTTATGATGTACATTAAGTTTAACTTGCCATTCGTTCGCAAAGAGCTAATATATTTAATTTGCTATATCAAGCGCGATTGTAAAATTAAATATAAATTTTTCTCTTTACATATGAAGCCAGTGGAGGACCATCTGGAATGTCAGGAACAACCGGTGATAGCGAAAGTGATGATGGAGAAGTCGGACGATTACAAGCTTTGTTGGAGGCCAGAGGATTACCACCTCATGTATTTGGTGCATTAGGACCGCGAATGCAACACTTACTTAATAGAAGCATGGGTGCAAGTTCTGGTATGATATATCATATGTGATTTATATTTGCTAAAATATTATTTTTGTTTATACCAATTTTTATTTAGCTGCCAAGGCCCAACAATTATTGGCTGGTTTACAAGCTGTCGAAGATGAGGGAGAACAATTGCAGGCCGTTATGAACATGGGCGAGATCCTTGTAATGGGCAACGAAGATACTTTAACTGGCTTTCCTGTGAAGCAAGTGGTTGCAGCTTTAATTAATTTATTGGGAATTGAGCATAATTTTGCGATAATGACCCACGCGTGTCGTGCCCTCACGTATATGATGGAAGCATTACCGCGATCATCTACTGTTGTAGTGGACGCGGTTCCGGTGTTCTTGCAAAAGCTCGAATCGATCGAATGCATGGATGTAGCTGAACAATGCCTGACAGCATTAGCCATGTTGTCACGCAGACACAGCAAAACAATCTTACATGCGGTATGTATTATATTCACTGTAAAAAAGATATTTTAAATTTTGAGTTAAGAAAAACATTTTATATCGTTTTATGCCTAACACTTTACAGATGAGACGACTTTTCATAATTTGTGACTAATTTTGAATGAATTTTAAAATTGTTGCAATATTATTTTTCTTATTTTCAGGGTGGGGTATCAGCCTGTTTAAAATTCGTTGACTTCTTCAACATTACGGCACAACGTGCAGCATTAACAATTACCGCAAACTGCTGTCAAAATCTTCATCCTGATGATTTTCACTTGGTAGTGGATAGTTTACCGTTATTAACGAGCAGATTAACGAATCAAGATAAGAAGAGTGTCGAGTGTGTGTGTCAAGCATTCAGTCGATTAGTTGACAGTTTCCAACATGATCCCGTGATGTTGCATAAGATTATCAATGCCGAACTCTTACAGAATCTGCAACAGCTGGTGCGTGTTACATTAATAGAGCTAAATATATTTATTATTGGAATAATTTTTGGGTCTTATTTATAATGCATTATTCCATATATTTTTATTATAGCTTATGATTACGCCGCCGGTTAACAGCACTAACAATTTCATAACTGTATTACGAATGCTCTCTGTGATATCGAATCGCTGTCCCGATCTGGCACAGCTGTTGCTGCAACAAAATATAGCTTTCACGTTAAGTTATCTTTTAACTGGATCTCTCGAAGTGAAAACGGAAGATGTCGAGTTGGTACCGCGTACACCGCAGGAATGGTTCGAAATTACGTGTTTAATCGAAGAACTTATGCCTCCATTACCGACAGATGGAATATTCAGTGTAAATAGTTTACTTGAAAGGACCAGCAATCAACAGGAGACTGTTCAGTGGGAATGGCGCGACGAGAGACAATGTTCTCATCCGTTCAGTACTATAGATTCTAGAATTATTGAGGTGATTCTCTACTATTGCAATATACGAGTACTTTAATCAATCGATAAGTACAAAGCATTAATTGTACATACTATTTCAGATGGCGTTTCAAAATGGCGAAGATGAAATATGCCTTTCCTCTTTAGGACGAACTTACACTATAGATCTGACTGTGATGAAACAAATTAACGAAGATATAGGAATGGCAAGAAGTATATTTCGCAGAGTAAACGCCAATCCCACTGAGGGAAAGAGT
>NW_021849297.1:934483-938480 GCF_003651465.1 Formica exsecta
CCTACTTGCTCATCTAGGTACAAATTATATTTTGGTAGAATTTTGCAACTTGTCTGAAACTACAAACGTGTTAATGTAATTATTTTGTCATCGATTACAGTATGGATGTCGTGCCTCCGGTAATCGAAACAAACGAATGGCTAGTGTCTTTTATTCGAACTTTATTCTCTGTACTATATGAAGTTTATAGTAGCTCAGCTGGGCCTGCTGTAAAATGCAAATGTCTTCGAGCTCTTCTTCGTATGGTGTATTATGCTTCAACCGACTTGCTTAAGGTGAAATAAAATCTTAAATGAGATAGTATCTACAGTTATACTTGATAATATTTACAATATGTACTTTATCTGCAATATATATATTTTTTTCTTTTATAACACAGGATGTTCTAAAAAATCAAGTGGTCTCGTCTCATATAGCTGGTATGTTAGCGTCGCAAGATTTGCGTATAGTTATTGGGGCTCTTCAAATGGCGAGTATCTTGATGAAGAGATTGCCGCAAGTATTTGGGGTTCATTTTCATCGTGAGGGCGTACTACATCAAGTTCGTCAATTAGCAGATCCCGAAGTACCTCTTGGTGTTTCACCACCCAAGTGCCCTTCTGGTAAATTATGTTAATAAATTCTTTCTCACCGTCTTTCTCACTTTCGTTTTTGATACATTTAATCCAATATACAATATATACAATAAATATATTGTATCATTTTACGTTGCATTTAGGTACGTCATTACCAAGCCCGCAGCCAGGTCCGTCTAATACACCACTTTCTTCCACCGCAATGTTGTCTTCTAGTAGTGCCACGTCTCCGGTTGTCTCTCCATCTTCGAATGGCAACATATTGTTTGGCACAATTGCATCATCATGCCAATATAAACCAAATATCAGTGCTTCGTTGGAACCACATAGAACGGAGTTAAACAGTAGCGTAGAAGAATCAAATACACCACAAAGTGCTCACCTGTTAGTACAAAATGTCTTTATTGACAATTTTATTATTTTTAACGTAATTCTTGTATTATTTTATTATACATATACACTTATGAATCACCTATTTTTTCTTATTACAGAAGAATTGGTGATGTACTGAAGAAAAAACGACAAAATAAAAAAGGTCGTTTCTCAAGATTAGCTGGTACCACCACGCCGCAGCAAACGCAACAGCCAGAATCTCTATTCACCGGTTTCACTCCGAAAAACAATCGTTTTCTAGGGAATCTTAATCCGGCCAAATGGGGCCGAAAATCGTCCTCGTCCAGCACTAGCGGCGACAAGAGAGACTCGAGTTCGTCTACGAATTTGTCGAAACCACCGAGTAATCCGAGCTTAACCGGCGGAAATCGGGACAAGGCAAAGACGTGGGTGCGCGAGCAAGCGGCCCAATTCCTGGCAAGATATCAGGACGACGCACCTTGTTCGCATCCCGCTCTAACGGTTCTCGCTCGACTAACTGGTGCGATACAACGATTGCAATCAAACGTAAATACATTGCATAAATATATACATATACATATTATATAGATATATTAATGTACTTACATTTTATGTTCCATGTGTGTTAGGGACAATAATATATACTTCAACAACTTACTATTCGCAGGAATTGGACGAGATGTTGTCAGCGTTGACGGAATTACGAGATATAGTCCTCGAGAGTGATATATCGCCCTTTGAAATGAATTACAGTGGTCTTATCAAAGCTCTGTTAAACTACCTCACTACCATAGATGCGCCGGGCAATCGCTACGACCGCCTTCGTATGTTTTGGAAATTGTTTGCAGAGTCCACTGTAAGCAGCATCGATCTTTTCACACTTGTCTGATAATTCTGTTTTAAATATACGCGTATGTATGCATAATTGTAATATTTTATGCAGATGCAACAGAACAACGATATCATGGATCTTCATCCTGGAGCGTTTGGTGCTTTAGTAACCAAGTTAAACAGTTGCGTCGCACAACTTGAACAATTCCCGGTGAAGGTCCACGACTTACCTGCGGGTTCTGGCGCTGGTCGCGGCGGTACCAGTGCTCTCAAGTTTTTCAACACACATCAACTTAAGGTAATTTCTTCACGAAATTTAACCGTCTCTAGAAATGGATTCGTTGTTTTGAACGCCGCGATATAAACACAAACATTTTATCGACTTGTGTAGTGTAATCTTCAACGGCATCCAGACTGTAATAACTTGAAGCAGTGGAAGGGTGGTACCGTAAAAATAGATCCGCTTGCCTTAGTACAGGCAATCGAACGTTATTTGATGGTACGTGGATATGGTAGAATACGCGACGCTGACTCGATGGTCAGCGACGACGATAACAGCGAGGACGATATTGACGATACTTTGGTATATATATATTTTTTTTCATGATTTTTAAATTGTAAAAAATTGATAATATCAACAAAACACTTATGGTTATCTCTTGCTTTCTTTCAAGGCGGCAGTTGTGATAAGTCAGGGACCGCCTAAACATAAACTTCAGTTTTTAATTGGTGACATAGTTTTACCCTTCAATATGACGGTTTATCAAGCAGTCAGGCAATTTGGATGTTCCGGAGTGGATCATTCCGAGGCAGAGGCCGATAGTGAACCGCCATTAGGACACGATGCGGTATGGGTACAAACCCACACGATATACTACAGGTATTCTTAAATATTTTAAAATAGTAGGCATGTACGATTTTTTTTTTTGCAATGTTATATCAATGTCTTTATTCTCAAAATTGAAGTGTCATATAACTTTTCTCTATTTTGCTTTATCGAGAGTTTTTTTCAGCATTAATTAGCTTATTCACAATAATATTTATGATTAGTGAAATAATATATAATTCTTTTATATATTTCTATATATATACTTTTTTACACCTATATATTTCTAATACACAGACCTGTACCGGAAGAGGATGCCGCAACTTCCCCAAAATCAGGATCGAGTTCACAGGGTAATAGCAGAAAGGGCAAAGGAAAAAGTACAAAGATTAGCTCGAAAAGAAAAGAAGACAGTCTCTGGTTAGAAGGCACTGTTCCGCCACAGCATTGTCCCCTCGCGCCATATCTATCTCCCACGTTACCACCTACGGTAACCATCACGGACGCTTCCCTCGACGGATTGTGTCTGCTGCGGCTTTTGCACGCTCTTAATCGTCATTGGGGCACACTATTTCCTCATCTGAAGAGCATGAGCTTACTGTCGCCTCAGGATTTCATCAACAATAAGATTGCTGCAAAAGCTAGTAGACAGTTGCAAGATCCACTGGTGATCATGACCGGAAATTTGCCATCTTGGTTACAACAGATCGCGACTGTCTGGTTAGTACAATGGTAGATCAATTTTTTTAAATTTATTTCATTGTTTATAATTCAGAATTTATTTATAATTCTTGAATGATTTAATTTCAGTCCTTTCCTTTTTCCGTTCGAGACGAGACAGCTATTATTGTACGCGACATCATTCGATCGAGACCGAGCTCTGCAACGTCTCTTGGATTCCGCGCCAGAACTCTCGGGTTCGGATAGCCAAGAGCGTGTTACGCCACGTTTAGAACGAAGGAAGAGAACTATCTCCAGAACAGATATCCTTAAACAAGCTGAGCAAGTGATTCAAGACTTGGCCTCTAACAAGGCTCTACTTGAAGTGCAATATGTCAATGAGGTTGGTTACTTTTTTGTACATACATATGCTTCCATCAGGTTTTCCATCAAATCTTATTACGTCTCTAATCTGGCATTTGCATGTTGTATACAGGTTGGTACCGGCCTCGGTCCAACTTTGGAATTTTACGCTCTAGTCTCCAAGGAACTGCAACGCGCCGATTTAGATCTATGGCATGGTAGTTCTAATCCTGCTGATGTTTTCCATCAACGTCTCTAATCTGGCATTTGCATGTTGTATACAGGTTGGTACCGGCCTCGGTCCAACTTTGGAATTTTACGCTCTAGTCGCTCTAGTCTCGCAACGCGCCGATTTAGATCTATGGCATGGTAGTTCTAATCCTGCTGA
>NW_021849297.1:943076-960043 GCF_003651465.1 Formica exsecta
GCTGAAAATGGATACGTTAATTCTGCACACGGGCTATTCCCAACGCCGATTCCATGGAATACTAAAGTATCTCATCTAGCAAAATTGAAAACCAAGTTCAAATTTCTTGGGAAATTTATGGCGAAGGCGATATATGACTCCAGAATGGTAAAAATCGTCATTAATCTGCAAAGTTTTTTGCAACAGGTTTCCTCTCGATCATGTACTTGTAATGCGTTTAATCTTTTCTCATTTTAGTTGGATTTGCCATTTAGTTTAACTTTCTATCGCTGGTTGTTGGGAGAAGAGCATACGCTCACATTAGCAGATTTAGCACATGTTTGTCCCGACGTGCATCGTACTCTCAGCAAACTTCAAGAGGTTGTGAGGAGAAAAGAAGCTACGGAAAAAGATCAGACATTACGGCCGCACGAGAAAGTGCAATTAATCGAGGCGCTCGATTTAGACACGTGCCCAATTTCCGATCTGGGCCTCGTGTTCGAATTGCCAGGTTATGAGAACATTGAATTGAGAAAGGGTGGCAGCGAAATATCTGTTACTATTCATAATTTGGATCAATATATTAAGGTAAGTTTATGGTAATATAGGTAATATAGTGGTGCATTGACGATGCTTTTCTTTGCCGGTGTCGCTCGAAAAATATCATGTGTTCATGCAATTTCTATAATATTACAGTTGGTAGTACATTGGTTCTTATACGAAGGAGTATTTAGACAAATGGAAGCATTCCGGGAAGGTTTCGAATCTGTATTCCCTCCGTCGCAATTGAGACTATTCTTCCCGGAGGAGTTAGAGGCGGTATTCTGTGGGCACGCACAAACCGGCGGACAGTGGGACATGAAAACTCTTGCAGAGTGCTGTAGGACCGATCATGGCTACACACCTGACTCACGCGCCATCCGTTTTCTGTTCGAAGTTATGTCTAAGTACAATAGCGAGGAGCAGCGACAATTCATTCAGTTCGTTACTGGCTCGCCACGCTTGCCCGTTGGAGGTTGATATATTTTGGCTTTTTAATTTTTTATTCGTCTTTGTATAATGAGTCACATAATGAAATTCACGCGATTAATTTTTTTTATAGGTTTCAAGAGCTTGACACCTCCATTAACAATAGTGCGCAAGACTTTCGATCCATCTATGAAAACCGATGATTTTCTACCATCAGTAATGACTTGCGTCAACTACCTAAAACTGCCTGATTATACTACTTTGGAAATAATGCGGGAAAAGTTGCGGATAGCTGCGCAAGAGGGTCAACACTCGTTCCATCTCTCCTAGAAACGGTGGATAGGAGATCGGCGCGTCATTTTTTCTCCTTTATTACATTGTCTCTTGTATTACTTTTACATTATTCAGACCGAGAGAATTATCCGAACTGTATTTAAAGTCTATGTAAAATTACGCGCATTTTCAACGAGCGAGCAAATCCAGTGACAATGGTTTTACTCTTTATATGAATTCTCTTGTGAAGGTATTCTTTTTTCTCATTTCTCGTAAAATGCTATATATTGGAATAATTCTTTTTTTTGGTGTTTATATCTCTTTATCTACCGATATTTAGATTGTGATATACTTTGACCAGGAAGAAAAGTGCAAAGCTGCATAATTATTAACCAAACCGCGTGAGTTTATTCTTTCGCGGTGCTAAGAATCGTGTTGCTTGCGAGCGACCTCGTTTTAGGGGGGAAAAACTTATCTTCAATGTGTTACAATAAAAAAAAGAAAAAGATTGTAAATATAGTTTAATATACGCAAGTCGATATAAATACTTTATATGATAGTAACAAGAAATAATATTGCTATGAAACACTATACTAACTAAATATAATATAGCCCGAAAGAGAAAGAGAGAGGGAGGGAGGGAGGGAGGACGTTTACTAGCATAAGTAAATTTTATATCAGTGATGCATTTAAAAGCATCGCCATACATCGCCAATACTCCGCGTCCCACGATCGCGGAAAACTCACGAGCTAAAATCAGTAAAGAAACGCGCACGTCCGCAATGGGAGGGTGCAACCGCGTGTCTTATGTTGAAAGCAAAGCTAATATTCCGGATACACATACACAGTGATTGCTATTCTCTATTTTGTAATCGATCTCTTCATGTTCGCTGTTTAAGTTCCAACGATCGAAAATGCAATGCGCGAATTATTATGTTGCGCAACACTCCTACATTTAAGTTTAATCGATGTGTAACATCTATTAATATTATTTGATATTTTTTTCTAGACATAAATTAGTCCAATTATTACTTTATTTAGCTGTATAAGAGAGTGCAACCAGAATCGTCAGAATCGCCGTCGTGACATATATGAACCGAAGAGAAATTCGGATATCCATTTACTTACAGGCAAATCGTCGTATTTATGAAAAAACAGAAAATGTAAGAGAACTGTATCATACAAAATAGAACAGATATAAAAAGAGTGAAGTTGGTGTATCAAATGGATAATACAAGGTACATTACTTTTTTATGTCGTTATAAAAACGCGGAATCTATATAAAAACTATGAGAAAGAAAGAGTATGTGAAGCAATCTATCTAAACCGTTTGTTTCAAATTTATATTACGAATTTTCGTACACAATGTATATGATCTCGTGCACACGCGACAGCCGGCGTTTTCTCGATTTTGTTGTATTTTCCAGAACTATCGGCTCGTTTGAGAATATTCGACGAAAAATAGAAGTTACAATTTACTTTATGTTGTTATTAATAAATCAAAACGTAACATTTGCATTTTTTTAAAATATACCACACACTGACACGACGATTTACGTTATATTTTGACGCTTTAAAGCGTGAACGATATATTTACATAATTATTTTTAATTTCTTAATTTTTTTTTACGAGAGACAATTTGCGCGTATATTTTGCAAAGAAATGATTCATCGAGAGGAAAGAAATACATATAGGAAAACTGAATATACATCCTTATGAAATATGTAACAGTTCAGGACACACGATCCACAAACCTATGTCATTAATATTATCAAACAAAAGATATATTTATATCGATTAAGTAGTATAAACGAATTTTATTTTATTCAAATTAAATGTTTTTTTTGTAAACAAAAGTTTTATAAATATAAATATATATAATAATAAATTTGCTCAATGAATGTATCTTTTAAAATACATCGGATAAGACATAAGAATCAAAGGGAATTACATAAAAGAAACGTACTATTCTTTTTTATCTAAGGAATTAAAGGAAGATAAAAATAATGAAAAAATTATATTTTTTTACTTTCTTTTACATATCTTAAAAAAAAAAAATTATAATTATTGGCTCAAAAACATGCCCGATACCAATATGTACTTACATTGTAAAAAATTATTCTACATAATTTACTCTTATAATATTTTTGTTTTTCTCCTTTTTTTTTTATAAATCTTTAACTCTTATGATATTATTAATATTAGCAAATATTGTATTCATTTTTATGCAATATTCCATATTTTTTTTTGGATTTTTGTTTTACTTATTGTGTGTATGAAAACTTATCCACTTACAATATTTAAAAAAACATACTGCACCACGCTAATATGAAACAGAATCCTCCAATTGGAGTTGTTGTACTAAATCGTCGATCACCGACGAATGCTGTATAATAACAGCTACCACAAAAAAGTAAGATCCCAGAAAGAATAAATGTAGCAGCCTGAAAACATGCGCATGAAATAATTATATATTAATATACGTCTTCTACGCGATATAATACGATTATAGATAGGGATAGCAATATTTACCACAGTTGGGAATCTGCATAAAGGTAATCCCAACAAGGCTAATGTATGGATAAAATGATATCGATTTGCAGTTTCAAAAATACGACGTTGCTCCTTCCCTATCTCATCCTTGGAATAATATCCTACAATGCAAAAACAGATTCTAAAACTTATATTCACACAAGTTTAAAATAATACAAATGCGATTACCGAGCAATTCACTTACTGTGGGATCCAACAGCACCAAGGATCACTGCTGCTGCACCACTGATAGCTGCGAGCTTTACATAAGGACCACTGGCAGCGGCTAATTTCCATAAAGGTACAGGTGGTGCCATTTTAATTTCTACTTTGGGTTTTAATCCCAGGTAATCCGTCGCCTATAAAAGAGGTTGTAATTAGTAAATTATTAGCTTTTCTATAAATGCTTTATATTTATAAAAAAATTATTTATTATATATTCTATGCAAATGGTATATATTTTCGTATTGTTAACATATTCAAAATTACTAACAGTTTACCAAATTTAATAAATAACTAAAACTGAATATTATATATCAAGTTTTCACTTATTTACTTTTATTAATTATTATTATTATCAGAACCAATTAAGAGCGATGTTAGATAAGTAAAACATTTAAAATTATTTATACATACATTTGTATAAAAGAAAAGCGATAAACAACATGATATTGCTCTTCTAATAGACAAACATAAAAATGCAAAACTTCATTGAATGTCAAAGATTAATGCACATGATAGTAAGATTGCAGAAATCATTGAATCAAAATGACAAAGTTATTAATACAACATTGATTTTAAACTTACTGCATTTGTGACAAACTGTAACATGTTAGCATACAAATAAGTGTGCAAATTTTACCAATAACATGTAATTCACAATAAGTTCGTCGTTTTTTTTGTTTTTAGTTATACAATAGGTCTGTTCTTTTTTTCAATTTTTCTCAATCTATGTTTTCTCTTGCAAATTTCTTTTTTTTTTATATATACACTATGAAACGCCCGAGTATATTTATTTCACATACATATATTACTGCTATAAAAAAAGTCAATTGTCTGATGCCGTGCGAAATGGGTCTACTGGGCGATCGAGGAAATTAGCGCAAGATTCCTCCATTGTTTTACAAGGATATTAAAAATCAAAATATGCAACAGCTTACCGATGAAGCCGCACCCCAAGCATACGAGGCAGTTCCCACACTAGTTTTGTAAATTACGTTAAACGGTGTGGTGACTACCGTATACACGGCGTCTTGCAAACCCATCTCTAATCGCGCGTCACTGTACACAAAGCAAAGCAAGATATATAATTTATATGTTACATACCAAGTGTATTAATGATGTCAGGTGTATTAATGATGTCCGATGCAAGAATGCGCCCGTGCAAAGATGCACTCGATGACACGACTCTTTCGCTGTTTGCAAGCGTAAAGCAGTTAAATCATGCGATTAATCACGCGAAAAAAAATTAATAATGATATATATAATACACAAAAAAACTTCACCGTTGTAAAAAATTTCACCGTTAAACGTATAAACGCACCGAATATCATTAATCCGTTCCATATACTCACCAGGCAAAAGCTTTTGTTGCAATTCAGATTACCGGCAATAACTGGCTCAGCAACATATGTACAAAAAGTATACTTTGTTGGACAAATCCCACCGGCTGTCTGTACACTTATGTGAATGACGTCACCGTCCACATGACTGACATCGGCAGGCTCGAATCTGGGTGCAATGTGCAATATAGGACACTTCTAAGAACCATATAAATTGTTTGTCTGTTTTTATTAATGCTAATAAGCCGGTTATAGACATAAATTAATAAACTTTATTATTTTGATTTGATAGAAAATTATATATTATTTTTCTTAACTAATTTTCCTATTTCTTGTGAGGGGTATAATCATACCTTTATTACAGTAAAATATGTGCTAAGATCAGCTATCGCTTGCGCACGCGTGGGATTTGTTCCACGATCTACGCTGCACGTAAAGGTGCCTTTACATGGCAGCATTAAGCGTCGAGCGTCTGCGCAGAAAAATGCGCAGAATTTAAAAGAGATAGATTCTAGGCTGAAATTAGATTCTGCGCAATTTTCTACGCAGACGCTCGACGCTTGACGCTGCCATGTAATGGTACCTTAAGCGTAAGTCCATGATATGTAAAAAAGTTTAGTCGTGCTATATAACTGTAAGCAAATCAACCAATCACAATCAAAAATTCTTACGATATTGTGAAAATGTTTGACTATGAATGGTCGATTTGATTACACTTTAATAAATCTTTTCCACATGTCGTGGTCTTTACTCTGATGGAATAAAGAAGATAATAATTCTATGTAAAAAAATAATAGCTTTATACTATTTTTTCGATTGTCTCACCAGAACATCCTGTAGTTCACATATATAATGTACTTGTGCGATATGTTTTGCAAATCACAGTTTCAATACTATCAAATCCAATCTTTTATACTGCAAATCAGTTTCAATATTGTTAAATTCTATTTTTTATCTATTTTTTATACTGCAAATATATATATTATTATAAAAAAAGAATTTTTTTGTATTTTTATTTCTATGTTCCATAAAAATACTTTTATATAATATTATATATAATCATATCTTAGATTAAGGAAAGCAATGTATTGTTATAAATGTTGTATATTGTTAAGTATTACTCATTTGTGGTACTGCTCGATTTTCCGCTTGCATATAAAATTGCTCTCCAAACCATTCCCTATGCATCTCCAGATAGCTAAATGTATATTATATTATTATTTTTGGATGTGGTATGTAAGATTTATTGATCATTGTTTATATAAAAAGAATTATATCTAATTATATTTTACTACATACCTTAGAAACATATCCAAATATTTTAGGAGTACTTTCAATTTTTTACTTGGCATATCTGTGGATTGTAATAACTCAGGTAACTTAACTGAAATTAAAAAATGATATGGAATTATTTTTTAAATATGCAAGTTTTTATAATGTTGCACGTGTAATGTATGCTTTACATAAACATATACATATATATATTCTCATAAAGGGAAAGATAACTTACCAAATAATCTAGTTAAATGAATGACACCATAATAAGTAGATGGATTTGTTGAATTTTCGCCTTGTTTCGAAGCTTGAGGCATTAATCTCCATTTATTTGCTTGTTGAAGTAAAGCATTTACTTGAGCAGATGTAACAACAGGCGGCATTCTTAGTGTTACACCTCGTGGGCTAGAACAACGGGAACTTGTACTTGCTATGCTACTAAAACAAAAATAATCATAAAAACATTATATCTAGTATTAAAAAAAGCAGAAAGAAACAAGAACTTTTCCATTACATTATATGCGAGAATAACTTAGTTTTAATAAAAGATATTTATAAAATAGGAATTGTGCAAAAGTAAATAATGTAATTTATAAAAGTAAAATAACACTTTATTACCTCGATAAATTACCGCCATCTTGCTTTCCTTCGTCATACGATCTTAACTGCCGGCTTTCATCGACTGAACTTACACGACACGATCGCAATCTACGCTTAGAATTGTTTGATGGCTTAGATGTATTGTCCATCTCTGAATCATGTTCTTGAAAAGGTGGTAAATGAGCATATTCTGCATCTTCAAATTCTTCTCTTGACGTTTCCAGATTCCTTCCAATGATGAAGATATCTTTTTATTAATTCAAACAATAAATCTTACTTATTGAATTCTTAATTTAAAATTTAAATTAAATATTAATCAAAATTTTAATTTGAACATTATTTTGTTAGCAGAAAAAATACAATATATATTTACTCAATTGGTTCTTCTTTTGTAACAATATTTGCTTGCTCGTTACATGATAAAGCAGATTTTAGAGAAAAATATTGCTCCTTTTCTTGTCTATATAGGAGAAGATGAGGTAATGTGACATCAAAATATATGCGTAAACCATCCGCAGTTTCTCTGCATATATTTACTTCATTCACTGTTTTTTCTATTGTATTATTTGTTTTATTCCGCTGAGGTTTTTCTGGAATATTTGTCAATTGAGTTGTAGTAAAATGTTGCACCCAGGATTCCAAAATATTTATCACAGTAGGTTGTGCAGGAAGAACTACAAGCTAAAATAAATATTAATGATGTTTATGCTTTGTCTTTTGTGAAAAGATTAATTATTTACGTATAAGCCGAAATTTTATTAAAAAATAAAGATTTTTTTCTAAATCTTCAATTAGAAATAAAGATTAAAGAAAATCTAAACAAGTGATGTCTGTACATATGTGTGTGTATAAGTGATGTATTATAATTTCTATTATGATTGAAAAATTACTCAATAAAAAATACCTTGTTTTTATTTGTTATTAGCTCATGATCCTGTTCTAAAATCCGTTTTAATGTACTACCTATATCAATATCAATTCCTGGCTTAATACTGGCTCCAGATTGGCTACCTCCACCACTGTCTTCATCGTCACTTGTTTCACCCATATAATCAGAACTGCTCTCTGTGTCTTCTTCTGTGTTTACTTCCTAAATTGTAATTTTATATGCAATTCTTATCTTTAAACTTTGCTTTATTACTCATTGTTAGGAAGTGTAGATATTTAGATTAATTACATTGTACAATTCAAATAATTATTGTTGATGATCATTAAGGCATATAGTATCAAGACAATTAGAGTATATCGTCTAACTTGTCTAATAAAAATAGCTTTTTTAAAGCATTAGAGATATTCGTACATATCTTTATTATAATCTAGTCTTCATAATGTAATTTAAAAATGAAATATTTACTTCTGTATCATAATCAGCATGCTGTCCCGAACTACCATCTTCTGAAGATCCAGTAGTAGCTGATGTAGCACGGCTGCCACCGCTTCTTGCTCTACGACGAGATTCTTGATGTTCTGTTTCAGCTAAGCGTTCTGACATTTTATGACTTCTTTTCTTGCGTTCACGGCGATATAAATAAGCACCACTGTTTTATTGAAATAGATAATATATTAATTAATTTGATTTTCCACATAATATTAGATCAACTTCAAAAATACATACAGTTGAAGCTGTGCTTTTTGTGCTAAATCTCGTTGAAGTTGGCGATTTTCTTCTGTATCTTTAAGCACATATTCTTCTGTCACACAACGGTCCCAAGATGAATTCCAACCCTTACATATATAATAATAATAATAAATTATATTTATATATATATAATTTTTTTAAATATGATATTTATCAATTCTAATATGATTCCTATAACTAAATAGCAGTTATTAAATTTTTTGTAACTCACTTGAAAATGTATGAGATATTCAACAGCTTTTCTTCCTCTTTGATCTTTATTTACAATAACGTCAAGTACCTGCAAATTTATAATATCATTATTGTTTGTAAATTAAATGCAAATATATATTTAACAATATATATTACCTTCGAATCATATAATACTTTTGCTTTTGTAGGATCTGGTTCGTAGCATAATACTTTTTCTCCATCACAAAATTTAAATTTCGGTCCTCGTGTTGACACCATTGTAAATATTTACCAGAATATAACACACAAATATTTGAACAAAATTCAGAGGTCACTAACATAACCTATGTAACTGTTAATCAGTCAAGTCAAAAGCAAAACATAAATGTACTTAGTATCTATATTAAATTCCGAAGCATAACTTAACTCTGACCATCATAATCTATCTTAATTTAGCTTTATATTATTATTTATATAATCTATTGTCAACTATAAAGATATTTTTTTTAACGTATCCCAGTCAGTGACGCCAGTTCGGCGTTTCGGGCTCCGGGCTCCGGCCTCTGGCTAGCGCGCTTTGGAAGAAAAGCAGAAAAGGAGCATAAAAGGACGGATATACTATAGACCTCAAAGGGTGCGTTCGAAAATCACTCTCGTGGGGTAGAGTAGTTTTAAATTGACCAGGACAAAAAGAGCAAAAAATCTTTGCTCTTTTTGTCCTGATTGGTTAATTTAACGCTATTTTACCCTACGGAAAGGATTTCCAAATGCACTCAAGTAGGTTTTCCACTTGGGGTCTGTCAGATGTCAGATCCCAATTAGCTTTTCTACTTGGAGTATGCAAAAGAGCTCGTATGTATATGTATAAATACAATCATGGACAAAAAATATAAATCTTCTATTCAAGCTTCTTTATTATTAAATAGCTGTTTTCCTCTAAATTGAAATTCTTCTTTTTCTGCATTTTGCGTTACTCTCATTATTTATATTTGCCATATGATCACGAGAGGTTTCGAATATGCATGGCGACATATGTATCTTCTATCTTTTACATGCTTTCTCATTCTAAGTTAATTGCACGGATGCTCTCTGTGTCTTCTTCTGTGTTTACTTCCTAAATTGTAATTTTATATGCAATTCTTATCTTTAAACTTTGCTTTATTACTCATTGTTAGGAAGTGTAGATATTTAGATTAATTACATTGTACAATTCAAATAATTATTGTTGATGATCATTAAGGCATATAGTATCAAGACAATTAGAGTATATCGTCTAACTTGTCTAATAAAAATAGCTTTTTTAAAGCATTAGAGATATTCGTACATATCTTTATTATAATCTAGTCTTCATAATGTAATTTAAAAATGAAATATTTACTTCTGTATCATAATCAGCATGCTGTCCCGAACTACCATCTTCTGAAGATCCAGTAGTAGCTGATGTAGCACGGCTGCCACCGCTTCTTGCTCTACGACGAGATTCTTGATGTTCTGTTTCAGCTAAGCGTTCTGACATTTTATGACTTCTTTTCTTGCGTTCACGGCGATATAAATAAGCACCACTGTTTTATTGAAATAGATAATATATTAATTAATTTGATTTTCCACATAATATTAGATCAACTTCAAAAATACATACAGTTGAAGCTGTGCTTTTTGTGCTAAATCTCGTTGAAGTTGGCGATTTTCTTCTGTATCTTTAAGCACATATTCTTCTGTCACACAACGGTCCCAAGATGAATTCCAACCCTTACATATATAATAATAATAATAAATTATATTTATATATATATAATTTTTTTAAATATGATATTTATCAATTCTAATATGATTCCTATAACTAAATAGCAGTTATTAAATTTTTTGTAACTCACTTGAAAATGTATGAGATATTCAACAGCTTTTCTTCCTCTTTGATCTTTATTTACAATAACGTCAAGTACCTGCAAATTTATAATATCATTATTGTTTGTAAATTAAATGCAAATATATATTTAACAATATATATTACCTTCGAATCATATAATACTTTTGCTTTTGTAGGATCTGGTTCGTAGCATAATACTTTTTCTCCATCACAAAATTTAAATTTCGGTCCTCGTGTTGACACCATTGTAAATATTTACCAGAATATAACACACAAATATTTGAACAAAATTCAGAGGTCACTAACATAACCTATGTAACTGTTAATCAGTCAAGTCAAAAGCAAAACATAAATGTACTTAGTATCTATATTAAATTCCGAAGCATAACTTAACTCTGACCATCATAATCTATCTTAATTTAGCTTTATATTATTATTTATATAATCTATTGTCAACTATAAAGATATTTTTTTTAACGTATCCCAGTCAGTGACGCCAGTTCGGCGTTTCGGGCTCCGGGCTCCGGCCTCTGGCTAGCGCGCTTTGGAAGAAAAGCAGAAAAGGAGCATAAAAGGACGGATATACTATAGACCTCAAAGGGTGCGTTCGAAAATCACTCTCGTGGGGTAGAGTAGTTTTAAATTGACCAGGACAAAAAGAGCAAAAAATCTTTGCTCTTTTTGTCCTGATTGGTTAATTTAACGCTATTTTACCCTACGGAAAGGATTTCCAAATGCACTCAAGTAGGTTTTCCACTTGGGGTCTGTCAGATGTCAGATCCCAATTAGCTTTTCTACTTGGAGTATGCAAAAGGGCTCGTATGTATATGTATAAATACAATCATGGACAAAAAATATAAATCTTCTATTCAAGCTTCTTTATTATTAAATAGCTGTTTTCCTCTAAATTGAAATTCTTCTTTTTCTGCATTTTGCGTTACTCTCATTATTTATATTTGCCATATGATCACAAGAGGTTTCGAATATGCATGGCGACATATGTATCTTCTATCTTTTACATGCTTTCTCATTCTAAGTTAATTGCACACGGACTAAAAAAAAATTTTAGGATAAAAGAAGAAAAGACCGAGAAAAACTCGATTTTAATAAGTTTTATATAGAGGAATTTCGACACTGTAATATAATATAAATATAGATAAAGAAATTAAATAATTTTATGTTTAACATGGAATATGATAAAACAGTAAAATATTATTCGTGTAACAGGATATACACACATATTAATTTTTCAAGAATTTATTTTTTATTGCTACATAAATATATTATCATATATTAAAATTTAAATTATTCTCTTTGAATCCAAAATTTTATATATTTTGTAATACATTTTTTCACATAACTTCCATCTATACATACATATGTATATATATATATATATATATATATATATATATATATATACATATATTTTTTCTTTTATATATTTTCTATCATATTTCATATTTAATTGTATTTTTCAGATGCGGATTAGCGTGTAGTATTAAAATCATATACAATTGTTACAATATTTAAATAGTACTTATTACATATATATATCATACCGATAAGGCTTAGATATACATATACATATATATATATATGTATACATATATTTTTTCTTTTATATATTTTCTATCAATATATATATATAATCCATTCATCTGTCATTATTTCTTTAATCATTTCTAAGGTCTAATATAAATTCTTACTATAGAAACGTCGTAAACATTTAAAAATAAAAAAACTAAATTCATTTTTTAATAAGCTACATTACGTATTCTTTTTAGAACATATTTTTACACTTAGATCAATAGAACGTGCTTTGAATAGCGAGCAAAGGGAAGAAATGACACTACAGAATGTCATCATTGTACAATAGTAATAATGAAACTAAAATTGGAAATTGAAATACAAGATGTTAGAAATGAATGCAAATAAATTAAAAATTATTTAATTACATTACAAATAAATTACAAATTTGTTGAATTAATTTGTTCAATGCACGCTATTCCTAGCAAAGAATTATATTTAGTGATCCGCAAGTGTACTTCAGCAATACGAAACATACATAATTTATAATTATTAAATCACAGAAAGCTACTTTAAATTGTGCCATATCAATTCAGTACATATAATTTATGTAAGAATACTTATCTCTTTTCCTCTTAAACATGATTGGCACAATTATGGATAATATTAAAATTAATTTTTGAAGCACAGTAAAATAATTTCAACTAACATCCATCAAAAACATTCATTCTTAAGACCATTTCTCAATCAATGTCTCTTTGTATCTTTTCATGTATTGCATGACAAGGCGCAAAATATTTAATTATGGTAGCCTGACCATATTTTTATCAATTATACAATACACCACAGAAATTTGTATGTTCACCATACTAATACAAATACGGCAGACACAAAAATCTATTTCCATTAGTTTTTTATTTCCCAGCTGGTGGAAAAAAGACGATTAATAGATGTAGATTGATTTTGTCTGAATAATCATTTATATATAATCTTTCTCTCTATATATATGCTGATTATTATATATATATGTATATATATATAAAATATCATATAACTCAATATTGTGAAGTTTAGCATTATGTATACAACATAAGTACTATACAATCACGAAAACAATAGCTAAATGATTATGCATTCCATACAACAATTCATAAATACCAGACAATTCATTCTTATGGATTGGCAAGACATGTTGCATTTACAAGGACTATGGACTATGCGGATACTTTTTATGTTTGAGGCAGAAAACTTTTGAGATCTCCTGAATGCAATATCCAATACTATTACCTGTCTCGTTTTTAGGTATTTGCATATCATTAATGTTTCGATGATGAGTAATGATGAGTAATATGCAAGATTATGCGAGACAAATTCAAATAACTTAAGATACAACAATTAGTTTTTATTTTTTTGTCCCTAAATTAATATGAATGTTATATCTAAGACAAGAAGAGAAGAAAGCATAATGCTAAACTTCTAAATAGAACCGTTTACCCAATAACATCAACAATGCTATCTAAAATTAATATGAATGTTATATCTAAGACAAGAGAAGAAAGCATAATGCTAAACTTCTAAATAGAACCGTTTACCCAATAACATCAACAATGCTATCTACATACAACATACAAATTATGTTAGTGTCGGATTTCCTTTTACACATAGCAATAAACATTAAAATTTTAAAAAGGATACATTTAATTAAAACAAAGAATTGTTAACATTTTTATGTCAGTTCTAGCTAAAAAAAAATATATGCATATATATAAACGAGATTCGTTTCTATTATATCAAATTTTAAATGCAATTACAAATATAAATTATATTGAGATCTGCTTATTACAAGTGAAGATATCTGATTTAAACAGAGTATGTAAAATAATATTCTTAATTATCAATCATCTTGTAATAATCAAAAGCGATAAGCAGACGTTTTAGAAAATTAGATAGAAATTTTACGTAAATGCTGCTGTGTATAACAAAATTTTTCTAATGTGCGATTTTCTTTGGTTCAATTTTTAGATAAAAATATTAGTCATATTTCCAACAATGCCATAGTTTAATATAAACCACTGCATTTGACAAAAATTTGATTATCTGTGGAATGCACGAAAAGTACAATTAATATTATGATAAACCTATCCGACTGATTACTATCAGGTCAGAGTTAATCACAGAAGTTTACACACCGTACAATTTTAACTTATTTCAGTATTCGTGCATCTCATGTTCTATTATAAACAAACGGCTCTTAATAATATTAAATTCCAAGGAAGATCAAATATAATAGAAAAAATGCTTCTTTTTTAATATATCAAAATGCATCAACTTCATTTTTGATAAAAAATGAGATAAGGGAGAAATATATTAACTCTCATCTCCGGCCATATTGATTTCAATTAGACAGGTCTATCATATTGTGATATATAATTCTTATTTATCTATAATTACAAAATAAACTTTAATTATTATAGTTTAACAAATTATTGTAATTATCTGATACTGTGTTTGCATTGTCATTGCATATAACGTTTTCTTAAATATTAGAGAAGATGTTGGAGAATCTTTTCTAACATTTTTGATAGATAAAAATAATCCCTGCAGCAGTTTTGCCATTAAATACATTTTTAACTTAAAATATTAATTAGTTAGCATACCCCTATTCGCCAATGAATCTTTTAGTGTTTGGAAAAGTTGCAGCTGTTGCTCTGGTTTCAAACTATAAACCTAGATCAGAAAGTACATATCCTTTAAAAAATTAATTTTACTTATACATGTTGTTATACATTGATATATAATACAAAGAAAAAGATTAATATCGAGGAAACTTAATACTGTAAAATAAACAACTTCATTGTTACATTACCTGCTGCAATAACTTCTGAGGTGATGCAGTATGAATAAATGAAGAAATATAGACGTTCACGAATGTTGCCATTAAATACTGACAATCAAATCTGTCCATTATTCCACCATGACCAGGAATTACATCACCGAAATCCTATAAAACCATTATCAAAATCAGTAATTTTCTAAATAGGATACCATACGTAAACACTTATAGGTTTGATAAAGTATAAAATTAAATTACCTTAATTTTGAACGCCCGTTTAAATCCACTAGCAAAGAATCCTCCAAATGGCCCAATTACAGAGCTGAATACTGACATTGATAATGAATGCAGAATAAATGGATATAACGTCAAAGTGGACTTTCCATTGAACTGCACATATTGAAAGACAATTGAGTACTCATATATCATATGATTAAAGTATTCTTTAGACAAAAAATATTTTACCATTCTTGATATCACTTGAAGACTGTTTGGCAATGTATACTCTTGTGGTTGGAATAAACTTGATGGTTCGCAATCCATAGTCATTCTTCCTAAAGTTTCACTATATTCAATAGGACAAACAAAATAGCGATACTGGCACATGACATAAGACATCTAAAAACAATATATCATATTAGCATATGATAACTGTACTTAGTTTTCATTTATTATTTATATGAAAAACATGTTACCATTAATCCAAATATGACAGTCGAGATACCACCACCAATGAAGCCCTCCCAAGTTTTTTTTGGAGATAATTTTATTAATGGTGTTCGTCCGAAAAAGAAACCAAACATATATGCCATTACATCATTTATCACAATCATACTAACAGGGACAATGAACCTAAAAGCAATTGTGATATAATTGATAAAATACATCTACATGTATATATGTAAAAAAGATTTATATATATATTATAGTAATAAGTCTGAAATAGAGTAAATACATACCATATCAATCCTTCAAATATATTTTGGATAATAAGATAGCTCTGTGTCACAACAATAAGTAATGCAACATGTGTCCAAGCAAATAGAGAGAATTGCTTCATATAATATTTTTTCACAAGTGAGAGTACAAACCATACAAAACCAACAATGTAAAGACAGAATGAAACAAATCGATGGTATGTAACAAGTACGCGCAGATATCCCTAAAGACAATAAAAATCGTAATTATTATCTGCATTTATATATAATGTATTAATTTTTTAATATAATATTGTTCTTATTATTTTTCCTTCATTTTATTATTTCTCTGTGTTAGATAACTTTAACAGGGAAGCCCCACACAATGTTGAAGCCATAATAAAACTATTGCTATAAAGCTTTATCAAGGTTTTGATATTGATTTAACTTAATATTCATAACATATGTAATGTTCTATAAATGATCTTTAAAATATCACACAAAGCAAGCAGTATAGTAGTAGAATTTTGTAGGGATGTCTGTATTTTTCATATAAATTACATGATTCAAAGTTGAAGAAAAAGTAATACTTACAGTTCGATTAATCACCACTGCAAAATAGTCCATTAAATTTTCTCCATAAAAGAAGTAATTGGAAGTTATCAAAAAATACCACGATAAGGATCTGAACCATGGTAGACCATGAATTCTATATACAGCGTACCCAATATTAATAATTTCTTCAAAGCATTTCACTTGCACAATCAACGTCTATAATAATTAATGTAATATTAAATAGAAAAAAGATATATATATATA
>NW_021849297.1:960205-994523 GCF_003651465.1 Formica exsecta
TATATAAAGATTTATTGTATTTTACCTAATTGTACAATATTTGAAAGAAAACTTACTGTAACCATCAATGCTAATGGACCTCCATAAATAATAAGACAAAATCCAGCTATCATAAACCAAGTGAAAATAGTTCTAATTATCCAATTTCGCCAACTGCAAGAGAAAGCAATATCATTAAAACAATTTATTCATAAAGAATTGAAATAGTTTATTGTAAATAAGAAATAAATAAATATTAGTATTATATATAGTATTTTACCGATCTGGAAGACCAGAAAGAACAGAACTTAAAATATGTGGAGTATGATCAGTTCCTTGAGGCAAAGTTTTTCCTAACTCTTCTACCTCCAATTTTGCATCATCTTCGGATTCAATATCCTCTTTCTGAAGGAAAACATGTTTCAAAAATATTATAATACCACTTTAGAAAAAAAAAAACAATTAAAGTAAATATAGCATTAACTTTGTTTTATAATATATGATACATATTAATAAAAAATTCAAAAGTACTAAGTATTTAATAAATAAAAGATATATAAGAGAGTGTATTATCATAAATTAATATATCACATGAGTAAACTGTTATTCTTTAGATGTCATAAAATATTCGTTATATTTCTTTAATGTTAAATTTAAAAAAAATATATAGAATAAAATATGAAACAGAGATAAAATTATATGTCATAATTCAGAGCTGCATTAAATTATAAACTGCATCATATGTATATATATAAGGGAATTATATATATACGATATCAAATCATCTTAACGGACGAGAATGTACGTTTAATATCTTTTAATTAAAAAGTGTCGAGTAAGCATCACGTTTGCAAATCGAGCGGAAAAAGCGGGGACAATGAAATTCGTGTGACAGAAGATGCGTTATTTGTTTGCACGCGCGTATATGTGTACATACACATTAATTTATGCACGACATATGCGGCATATACATATATACGTTGCGCTGTGCACACAAAGCGGCTTCAAAAATAGTGTACGGACACATTCTACATGAGTATTGGTAGCTGTCAAATACCCATCGTCGAATAATCGCCTAACGCGCCAACGGCGCAGATCGATAGCCTTCGGAATCGCGTAAAACGATAAACAACCATAAAATGATTGAACATTCTCGATGCCGTGGAATCTCACAAGGGAATTACATTTATTACCTGATCGTCGCTAACGTCCCGCGTCGTTGCCGATGCATCGCCGATCGTTCTCTTGCGTACCTCCGACATATCGCTCACGTCGGTTAATAATACGCGATTTTTTATCGCGGTGGAAAAATCGTGATGACGAGCCGAATTAGCGGGAAGGAGTTGAAGGTCAACACTCCGCGCCGATTTATAGCGCTTGACCGCTGCGTTTATTTACATATTTTAAGGAATTGAAAGTATACTCAAAGGAACTCGGATTCCGGATGCGGTGAGCACGCACACACTACACTCGCGCGAGGCGAAGAGCGAATTAAAAGCGGGGATAGTCGGGATAGTCAACGTTCGGCCACGTTCGGTACGCTTCGGTTAGCTTCGGTTAATCAATGTAATGATACAGTGTCATCGATATAAGAATATACCTAGACATATAAACTGACAACCTCAAGTGTCAAGTTTTATTTATTATTCCACTCTTCTCCATATATTAGCGATTTTTTCATCAGCATATAGAATAACGCGATAATGATCAATTGTCTGTCTAGACAAATTTGCATAATACGTAGAAAAATTGTTTAATTATATCAAGAGTGCCATTGATTATTTATATATATGCGTATACTGTTATGCAAGTCTATCCGGAGGGAAAACAATGCAGAACTTGCTATCGTGCGATAAAATTTATGATTTTTATGAGAGAAACGTGAATAACGCGATGATTCATGCTCACTTATATATTTTATCTTTTTATTATATATATATTAAGATTGATAAGAATAATATGCGAAGAGAATAATATGACATAAAAGACATATATATTTATCAGAATTGATAAAGAATTGATAAATAAATACGAATACACGAGATTATCGCGAAAAACGATAAGCGCAATGATTCTGAATGATTCATGAAATGTTATATACGAGAATTATATATGTGTATGTATATATAATATATATATATATATATATAACACACATATACAAACATATATTTGTATTCTGCAAGAAGAGGAATGACTGAAGTATAAAAAAGCGTATTTAAAAAAATCAACACAGTGCCCAACAGAGCCCATTAATACACATCTGTGTGTGTGTATTAATTAGCCTTAAGTATGTTTATTTTTGAATTGGATCATGCGCGCGAATAGGTTTTTCCATTCTTTGTGGTCAGTGGTCAAATCCATTAGCTGCTGTCATAACATATGTCATAAATAGCAGTTTACTAATGCGATCGTTAGACTTTAGTCTTAAAAATGAAAAGAACACAGTGGCTGAATATATGCGAGCAAAATTAGAAATAAATTATCAGCAAGACATCTTTATTACTCGTCGACAGACAGAGAGAGAAAGAAACTGTAATTATTTGTATTGTGCTATAGGTTAAATCTGAGTTGTAGAAAAAAAGGAGAAACATCAAATATATGCACTTTCATACATTCAAAATGACATTACCTGGCATTGGAGTGTTTGGCACAGGAAGTATCGTTAGGATCATTATACCTTTTTTGAGAGAAAAGGGCTTCAGGATTGAAGCTATATGGGGTCGTACATTGGCAGAAGTTTCGAAAGTGGCAAGCGATCTGGAAATACCGTTTCACACCAGTCGCATAGACGATGTTCTTTTAAGGAAGGACGTAGATCTGATCTTTATCATGTGCTCGCCGAGCTTGCATTCACAAATCGCTGTTAAAGCCCTGGGTATAGGTAAGCATGTTGTGTGCGATAAACCAGCAGGCTTGAGCCAAAGCGAGGCCTTGAAGATGGTACGAGCTGCGCAGTATTATCCCTCGCTGATCAGCATAGTTAATCACAGTTTAAGGTTTTTGCCTGCCTTTGTGCATATGAAAAAGGCACTAGAAGATGGATATTTGGTTGGACCTGTAACAGTTATAGAAGTAAGAGTACATATGGGAAGTTTATTACACAATGGTAAGTATGAAAAGAATAAAAATTTTTACGTTTTTATATTTGTAGATTTTATAAATATTTTAAAATCATGCAGCTTTTATGAAAGAAAGAAAGAATCGAAAATGAAAAATTTCAAAACTGAACTAACTTAAAATAAAATATTTTGTAAAAATGATCAATAGTTCTTTTTCCCTTCTCTTAAATTTGGAAATAACTATCTGAAAGATAGTTGCAACAAATATTTTTTTCTATATAGCTCAAAGATATAATTTAAATAATATTTCAGTTACAGAATATTTTCTTTATATTTTTTATGTATTTGCTGAATCAGAGAAAAATATTTTTACATAAATTATATACTGAAATAACATTTATTTTAACCAAACATATTTGTACAATTTTTTAAGGATATGATTGGCTATGTGATGATACAATGGGTGGAGGAATCTTGGCGTTAGTGGGCAGTCATGTTATTGATTTGATCTTTCATTTAATGGGTCAACGAGCTTCAAAAGTGCATGCTGTTGTCAGAACATTTACTCAAACAACCAAATACATTAATGGAATCAGGCACATCACATCGCCGGATTTCTGTAGTTTTCAAATGGAGTTAAGCAGCGGTACCTTAGTAACAGCTACTTTGAGTAATCACTTGCAAGGTCAGCTTTCCCAAGAAGTGTTGATATGTGGTGGTGGAAATCATTTGGTTGTGCGTGGCGGAGATTTATATGGATGTCGCAATGGACAAGAGGAGATCTTGTATCGTGATACAGAAGATTTACATGGGATATCTTTGCCAATTGCTGACTCTATTCCAAGGCCTTATATCAAAGGACTTCGAAAAATGATCGCGGCATTAAAAGAAGCCTTTCAATCTGTGGAAGATAAAAGAGGTTGGATTAAAGAGCCAGTGTTTTCTGCTTCTACGTTTGAAGATGGTCTGTATGTGCAAGCAGTTATTGATGCACTGCGACAAAGTAATAAACAGCGTGAATGGGCCAAAGTTAACATCTTGACAGAAGAACCAGATCCAAATCCTTTATTGAGCGCTGCTGTCAGAGCTACAGCTATTTCAATATAAAAGACTGTTTTGCTAAAATTTTCACTAATTAAAAAATCTACTATGGTACTGTACATTTTAAAGACTGTATATTGATAAATCAATCGCGTAAAATAATATTTAAAGCAGCTACATCACATCGACGTTTACTTTTCTATCATATTATGATTATCTAGATAATAATCTCATTTATTTCTGCAAAAAAAAAAAAAACTAATATATATATGGTTGTCTCTATTGTATATATAGATATATATGAAAGTATTTGTATTTATAAATACTATGGTTGTGCTTATAAAATGTTAAATATATCGATTTAAATGTCAAGTATTTATTATATATAATTTCATAATATAATTCTGTTTTAATAATAATTAATAATTCTAATAGTTTTATGTGATTTATATAATAGCTTATAATAGCTATTCTATAATTATATTAATTATATTAATTTATTTTTAATAATTTTATCGGAAATTGTATCGACAATATGATAGTGTAGCCAATCAGATTCGTTACTTGTGTCTGTGTTCAGTTTAGTTTCTTTTCAATTATTTTTCTTGTCCCATGATTATGGCTGCGGTCGAGAAGACGCTAGAGATACTTCGAAGCATTGCATTAACCAATTAGAATAAAGAAATCTTTACTCTCTTTGCCCTAATTGGTCAATCAAACGCTTCGAAGCATTTCTAGCATCTTTTTGACCACAGCCTATAACGTGCATTGGCTGCACTGCTTTAAATTTTTCCCACGTTTGCGCGCGTAGCCGACGTAAATTTAAAGATGGCAGGGGATGATGTTGACGAAGCTATGGAGACTGAGATTTTACCATCTACAAGTAACAGCGATGCGAAAATTAAAGAAAAAGACAATAAATCTCAAAATTTACCATGGTATGTCTTATTATCACGAAAAAAGTTTTATTTCTAATAATTATTGTATATTACTGTGAAAAGTTAGGTTATCTTTAATCTTTGACTAAACTGTATATGGCTCTGTACAAAACACATAGACATTTAAATTTAGAAAAGTAATAAACGTGGGATATAATAGATCCTCGGATATTAATTTGTTTGTCAATCTTATAGAATTAATATTTAGTTTATATATATATATATATATATATTTTTATAGATAATATGTGTGTGAGTAACGTATAATAATCTTGCTATTGATGCGCATTATCAATATTTATAGCATTACTTACTGAGAATTACATAGAACATATTGACCACTTTTTGCAAAATTGCAAAAAGAAATAGCAATGTTTATAATAATATTATAACAATATTAATTGATTACATAAAAATCCCATTTTATATTTCGGATCATACTAAAATATTATGTCATTATTATTTATTGGTATCTAGGATCGAAAAATATCGGCCACAAGTATTCTCCGACATTGTTGGCAATGAAGACACTGTATCCAGATTAGCTGTTTTTGCTCAACATGGAAATACTCCAAATATTATTATTGCTGGTCCACCTGGAGTCGGCAAAACTACTACAATTTTGTGTTTGGCACGTATTCTATTGGGACCAGCATTTAAAGAAGCTGTACTTGAATTAAATGCTTCAAATGAGAGAGGAATAGATGTAGTTAGGAATAAAATCAAAATGTTTGCACAAAAAAAGGTAATGAATAGAATATTGTGTGATACATTAAAAAAAAAAGATATTTTTATGATTGTTTTAATTGCACATTGCAGGTAAATCTTCCTAAAGGAAAGCATAAAATCATTATTTTGGACGAAGCGGATAGCATGACTGATGGCGCGCAGCAGGCATTGCGTCGTACAATGGAAATTTATAGTCATACAACCAGATTTGCTCTTGCATGTAATAACACAGAGGAGATTATTGAACCTATACAATCACGATGTGCCATGTTGAGATATGGAAAGTTAACAGATGCCCAAATCTTAGCAAAAGTTCTTCAAGTTTGCGAAAAAGAAAATGTAACTAAAATATTGCAGACAATGATAAATGATCTAAAGTTGATTTATAAAGTTATTTACTTTTACTTTACCATTTGTAGATTTCCTACACAGATGATGGTATGGAAGCAATAGTGTTTACAGCCCAAGGGGACATGAGACAAGCCTTGAATAATTTACAATCTACATATAATGGATTTAATCATGTCAATGGCGAGAATGTATTTAAAGTGTGCGATGAACCTCATCCTTTAATTGTCAAAGATATGCTGGATGATTGTATAAAAGGAAATATTTCTAAAGCATGCACGGTAAAATATATACATTTGAAGAAATTAATATATATATCAAGATATATATCTTGTGTGTATATTTCATTTATAAATTATATTTACTAGGTAATGGATCATTTCTGGAAAATGGGATATTCTGCGGAAGATATAATCAGTAATGTATTCAAAGTTTGTAAAAATCATGCTATGGATGAAAAACTGAAGTTGAAATTTGTCAAGGTAAATTGCATATGACATTATCTTTTTCTTTAAACGATTAAAGTTATTTTATTCTTACATATAACTTTAACAAAATATTTTTAACGTTAATTCATACACAGGAAATTGGAATAACGCATATGGGAATAGTAGAAGGTATCAATAGTTTGTTACAATTACACGGTCTCGTGGCAAAACTTTGCCGCGTATGTGTATCGAAATAATTGATTATATTCTATTGTTTTTTAATAAACATTTATATATTTTTATTATGCGTTTTTTTCATTATATATAAACTACTTTTTGTAGTTTTATCAATTCTGGAAATATTGTGTCAAAATAATTTCTCTAGAAACATTGTTTTATTTAGATACTTACAAAATAGAATGTATATTATAGTCCATATTCAATCTAAATATGTTGTACATTGCATACAACACTGTACAACATATTGATGCACATAGTTCCTCGAATACTTTGTCATAAGTAGTGCTAGGACTAGCAATTTTAAGAAACGAAAATTTATTTTTGCACAGTAACTTATTACTATTTTACAAAAATGTAAAAAAAGAACTTATAAACCACTATATATGCATTCTTAGTCTGTAACAGTATTGATGCTAAAAATAAAGATCATAAACATGCATTTTAATGTTAAAACGTTTAACATACTTTGTATAAGATTTCATTTTCACACAGCATTAATCAATCTTTTTTTCATTATTAATATGCAGTTGCAGAATAATTATTTTCAAATACAGGATATTTGTGAGAGGTATCATACTCAAACATTTCTCTATTTTTCTACTTCAAAATTAGAGGCTGTAATACTTTATACATTTATACACTTAGAGCAATATATAATCATAGAATTACATTATAAATCTTACTATAACGTTAATTTTATTATAAAATTGCAATATTGGATTTATTTGCCATCTTTATATACAGAATTATATTAGCAAATATTATCTATATATGCTTTTCTTGGGAAATTTGAATAATTAAATTACATTATTGAACCCATAAGGATGACAAGAATTGTAAACACATGTATGATATGTAATGATTGTGATGTTTGATACATGCGTGATGCATGTTAGATTGCTGAGATATACATCCAATGATAAATTAATTTTAGTGATCACAAGCATTTATTTTAGTGCTTTCCATTAATTAAAAAATTTATAATCCTCTCTATATGTTTAAGATCATTAAATAATATTATTTACCAATTATAATAAATTGTATTTATATATTGCCCAATAGAGATTGACTGAAGTAGAATTTTTGAAAATTTTAATATATGTATATACAAAACATAAGTCAATGAGATCTCAAATGTGCATTTCATAGATGTTTAATCTATTTGTCACTAGATTTGTCCAAATGCCGGGTTCTGGCTGTAATAATGTGATTTATCCACAATCTATGGATTTCAGTCTTACGTTTTTTTTTTTTCATTTTCTTGGGCGATATAAATATTTTGTGTTACAAAAAAATAAACGTAACAGATTTTTTATAGGAAAAGATAATTTTTCTTCATAGATATCAATCTTAGATTTTATCCTTGCAACATGACATGCCCTTGATATAATGTATCATAATATAACGTACAAACGCGTTTTACCATATACTTAGAACTAATCTTGATTATAAACATCGATAGAATGTGCTAGTCATCAAATTTAATAAAGCAGGCGCATAAATCGAAGTCTATCTCAATATGCGTTACCATTTCGTGATATAATCATTTCCAAGCTATGGAATGGCATATATCACACAAGGTTTCATTAGATATATCTTTGTACATTCTCATCTATATCATTGATATCAACTTTGCAAATTATCGTAATATCGAGGTGATAGAAAAGTAACTGCATTATTTATTATATAAATTTGATATATGCCCTCAGAATTATCGTTTCAGAGAACACTTCCGCTTATTCTTCTTTTCTCCTTCTCTCCTTCTCTTTTATCCGTCCGAGAAATGCAGATTCGTAGCGTTTAGCACCATTTCTCCATTGGTACGGATGTCAAATGCGGTCTCGGCTTTGGAGAAGGCCATCGTAATGCACTTTGACACGATTCCGCTCTGGAGGGTGTTCTTGGAGGCGGTTGAGGCGGGCTAACGAGAGATTCTTGCAAGTTTGAATTCATATCCCCGCCATTCGCTTCGAGATGTCGAGGTATGCTCTTCTCCAACGGTGGATCGCCGCGATGGTTTCTTTTTGTTGGCTTTCGGGCCATGTCATGCTGCGATGCGGTCGGTGGCGCGCTTTCCACAGACTGGAGACTCGCTGCACGATGCAGGGAGAGTCGCAACGGCTTCTTCGGCGGTGCCGGGCGAGTCTTCGTCTCCTGGGAGCTAGCATATGCTACCGATGCTTCCGAATTCTCTGACGCGCGAGACTGAGAATCCTAAAATGAGGATATTATTCATATAGATACACCATATAGGTATCAAATAAAATTTGAATCATTGAATATGAGGTACTGTTATATATTAGATTGGTGTAAAAGTACTTTCGTTTTTCGCATATGCTCTCTCTCTTTTAATGTAAAAAAAAAAAAACGAAAAAACTTTCCCACTACAGTCTAATATACATATAAACTTGTGAAAATAAGATTTTATATTGAATATTTTATACATTAAACATCTTTTTATCAATCCTTTTGTTTATCAAATGAATGTATCAATGGAAAGGAGATGAATCAAGATTCAATTACTAGCATTTAGGAATCAGGATTCAATTATTTGTATATAACGATTTGAAGAATTTTTAAATTTTAAGAAAAAACTCGAATTTTGTATCGAACTCTTCAAGTGCTACATACATACATACATCATTATATATGATGCGAAATATACCTAGATTGGTGTAAAAGTACTTTCGTTTTCGCATATGCTCTCTCTCTTTTAATGTAAAAAAAAAAAAACGAAAAAACTTTCCCACTACAGTCTAATATACATATAAACTTGTGAAAATAAGATTTTATATTGAATATTTTATACATTAAACATCTTTTTATCAATCCTTTTGTTTATCAAATGAATGTATCAATGGAAAGGAGATGAATCAAGATTCAATTACTAGCATTTAGGAATCAGGATTCAATTATTTGTATATAACGATTTGAAGAATTTTTAAATTTTAAGAAAAAACTCGAATTTTGTATCGAACTCTTCAAGTGCTACATACATACATACATCATTATATATGATGCGAAATATACCTGTAAGCGATAGTAAGTCGGCTCAGAGTCAAACTCTAAAGACTGCAATTGCGAGACGCTTTTGCGACTTTTATGCAAATGCTCTATAGCAGATTCGGCGCGCGGCGACCTTCGACGTTGCACCTGCGACTGCATCAGCGACTGCTTACAGTCGAGGCTGGCCGTTGATCTGGCCAGCTGTAATCCTTGATGTTTTTGCTTATTTCGTGATTTGTGATGACCGTTCGAAACGCCATCGGACGAAAAATCGAGCTCTCGCTGGTTTCTAGAATCTGTTAGACGTCTAGAATGATCACTGTGTCTACTTCTGACAGTCGGCAAACTCTGCCGTAGTTCCGTACAACTTCTCACATTGAGACCAGGTAAATTCGCCACTAACGCCGTTACTTGAGGGCCTTTTTGGAAAACCTGCAATCCAGAATTTTAATTTATGAAATCATTATGTTTGACACTTATTAGCCACTAATTTCACTTAATGGGCGACTTTTTTCTTAACATTTTATGAGAAAATTTATCAAGCTTGTCAAAGTATTTATAATTTAATTGACATATATATATATTTTAGATGGTAAATGAAAGGAATCTTTTTACACCTTTTTAATATTTTTTGATTAATTATAATTTATAATAATAATATAATCTTTTCTGAACATTGTTACATATATCCATTCATTATAGCTATGATATTAACTTACCAAGTTTTTTTCTTCTCCTGTGAGATATTTTTTAAAATCTTTCTATAAACATAATATAATTTATATAATAAATATACAAAAATAGAATTTTGATGTCGGTGTCAAAGTGTAATTAAAATTTAATAAACTTCCGCTCATTGATACGGATGTTTATTCCAAGTTTCTACGCTGATTAATTTCACAGAAACTATCTGGAATACGCCAGCAAGTTACCTGTACATGCTCTTGACGATTCGGCGATGGCTCTTCGATGGGGACTTCGGTTCTGCTCGGCGCCAAGAGATCTCTGACTTGTTCCTCGAGATAACCGATCCTGTGCGTTAGTCTGAGATTATCGGAGCGTAACGTGCGCAATGCCGCCAGGGACTCGCCTTTTCGCAGGACTACTATTTGCGCAGCGTCAGGTGCAACGGCCAGAAGCCGCGCCAAATCGCTTCTACCCGCTCCTACCACCAGTTTTCCATTTACTTCTAAGATTCTGCAAAAAATGCGTACCGTTAGAAGAGTTATTTTTGAAGTTAAAAGAGGGCTACCCCTTAATGAAAAATAATTAAATATATATAATATATTATATAATACGAGAAATTAATTAATTGCAGTATTATTTTCTCTCGAAATAGAACTCGGACAATCGCAATGTTGGGTGATATCTGATTACAACTTTACATTCTATATGATCAAATTATAAAACGAAATTATATGCGCAGAACTGGGCTTAATGACGCATAGCAAATAATAATGTGTGGGAACTGGAAAAAATTATACCGAGCAAAGTATACATATAATCCATATTATCGTTAGTTATTTCGTGAGAAGCAGCACGAGCTTTATAAATTAAAAACTTCAAGCAGTTTTATATAATATATATTAAAAAATTTTTAGAGCACAGTGTATTTTTTAAATGAAAACTTTGTATTTTGTAAGCGTTTTTTAATTGGAATTTATTTATCGCTTATAAAAAAATCAAATTGTTTATAGCTTCTGAGTTATATAAACGATCAAAAATAAAAGATTTTTCGCGAGTCTTACGTATGGAAATAAATAACAAAATCAAATTTTATTTTGTGTTACAAATTTTGAGTCGATTTTAATAAAATTTTAAATTAGCTTGTCCGAAAATCAACTCCGCCTCTCAAATCAAACGCTCTGAACCAAAAAGTTCAACAACCCATTAATTTCCATGCGCATTTTTAAAAGATCTACGTATAAGCAGATCTGGAACGCCCTGGTCGTGCCCGGTATAGTGAATCTTCTTGAGTGAATATACTGAGTAAAATAGTGGAAGGTGGGGTCATGTGAAGTCGCGGGTGCAATTAGTGAGGGCACACGGCGAACTTCCGGTGACGCTTCACGCTACAGCGACTCGTTGGGAACCGAATGTCAAGATTGCCTTATTGTTCTTCCCCGATAGCCGCGCACGTTACGTAGTACTACCACCGTCGCACAAACACACTATGATTCCTCCGGCACCCTTCCTGCATTGTTTCGGAGCTTATAGAACTATGTTCGAATTAACAGAGTTTCTCGAATTCCAATTTCCAAAGATAATTCTGCCTTTTAAAAATTTTGTATCAATTCGTAATGCATGGATAATTTCTACGGAAAATACTTATGTAATTTTTAGTTTAATTGCAAATTTGCAAATTGGGAATTCCGAATTGCGATATATCGCAATTACGAAATTTGACAGTAGCAGCTTCATCGAGAAGCGACATGCCGTTCCGAAGCATAAACTTCGAGAGCGACACGTTAATTGTTACGACGGATGTCGACAGAAACGCTTGTTTTTTTTACTCCTGTTAGACGGTAATTAAAGAGTGCGAATGGAATGGTTATTTCGCTCCCGTAGTTACGTGCACCGCGATCCTTTCACAGGAGCGCGGAAAAATATCCTATTCGCGTTGTCGTAAATCTTCCTGAGGAGGAGAACAATAAAACAAAACGGTCGACATTCGATTTACAATTTCGCTCACAGTTTTATATGTTTGGAAAGTTTTATTGGTGATGCTGTCGATACGTGGATTGATTTTAAGCTTTAAATTAAACTTCAGAAGCATATGTATTCTGATAGAAAGAGATGATTTTTGTAGTTCATATAATGGATTCTGTTTTTTTTTTAAAGCTTTTAAAAATTTAACTTTTATTTTATGTTTTTATTATTAATTGGTCTAATGGAATAAAATTTTGCTTATATTGCTCAGTATAGAGAACTATGGTTAAATACTATATAATTTATAGACAAAAATGCTTTGAAATATTTCTGTTGTCATATAATGGATTCTGTTTTTTTTTAAAGCTTTTAAAAATTTAACTTTTATTTTATGTTTTTATTATTAATTGGTCTAATGGAATAAAATTTTGCTTATATTGCTCAGTATAGAGAACTATGGTTAAATACTATATAATTTATAGACAAAAATGCTTTGAAATATTTCTGTTGGAGAAGTATTCTTAAAAATTCTTACAAAACTAAATAATGTTATTTAAGAAAGATGATTTTTACAGAATAATTTTATAGTACTATGCAAATGTATTTTAAACATCGTTATTTGAATGTGCATTGAAAATAAGAGTATTAAGAGGTTTAATAAATCACACCAGATAAGTTAAAGATTAAAATGAGATATTTGAAACTAACTCTATAATTACAAATTAAAGAAATAAATTATCGTAAAATAGATCATTCCTGTATCTGTCAAAACATATGCTTCTGAAATTCGATTTTGATCTTGAGAAATGTACCGTATATGTTGTTTATAATGCAGCAAACAGGATAAGACAAATGGACAATCGCGGAAAGAATATTCTTACGTGAGTCGAATGTGCGCACGAGAAACGAAAAATTCGCACATGTTTTACATCAGATCGTCTTGTATACCGGAGGAAACACGATGTTTATTCGATGACTCGCGAATTCCGTGCGGTATAACAATACAAACCTGTCTCCCTTGCAAAGACCGGAATCCTCTACGGCCCAGTCGACGTAGAGGCCGATCGCATCGTCTCTTGGCCCGGCCCCAAAACGAGGACTTTTCGGATCCGCGCTGACTTCTACCGCATGGATCGTAACTTGCGTCGAACCGGATATGCAGCTGCAAGCAAAGTGATTGATGTAAATTTATGCCTCTTGTTGAAAATAATGTAAAAGATATCTCATATAATCTGATTTTCTATAGTAATCTTTTCTAATTTTATTAAATTTAAATTAACTTCAAATAATATATAAAGAAATAATATTATGAAATAAATAATGTATAAAGTCTTAATATATACACAGTCGTATATTTTAATTATTAAAATTTAATGACAAAAGCACACTCTCCTGGTGAAAAGATGAATAATTCTAATTAAATTTTTATTAAGAAAAATAATTTGAAATATATCGTATCATAATATAAATTGATATGCTGAAAAATATTCTTATCTTATAACGTTAATCAGTTCTTGTTTGTCTTTGTGAGTAAATAGGGCAGATAAAAGTTTCTTATTGTTTTGTTGAGTTTATGTAACGCCAAAAAAAAAGTTGCATAGCATTATGAGAAATCTTAATTAAAAAATAAATAAAAATAAAAATATAGAAAATATATACCTGAATATTGTATCGTTCTTTTGCTTTTCTTGAGTTTCGGCCAATTCCAAAGCAGTTTGAAGAGCTCTGCTCTCCTCGTGAAGAGTCAGCAGCTCGAGTTCCTCGCGACCTAGTCTGTATTCCAATTCCGCTTGTTGTATTCGAACATCGATATTACTGTGAAAAAAATTGCATACATACACATTTAAAGTATTTAGATTATAAAAACTAATGTGAGAGAGAAAAGACAAAATATAATTTTAATCATATTCATTCATTTAAATATTTTGTTCTTTGCAATCGTGTATTTTTTAAATTAAAAATAGATTTAATAATTTTTTGTTAAAAGATAACTGATTCTATTAATAAATAATTTTTATGGGATGTTGAAATTAATACTTCTGATACAGTTTCAAGACTGTATCGTCTAATATCGAAGACTATTATTTATTCTTTACATTGATAATGAATTTTGTTTCATAAATAAAATATATCCGGCAACTTCCATTATACATTTTTTTTTTTCAATTATTTATATGTCAAAATTAATAACATTTTAAATTTTCGTGTGTATATGTGCATAAATTATTATTTTCACTTAACAATCGTAACTTATTAAACTTATTATTATATTTATATATATATTAACTTAATTATTTTATTTAGCGAATAATTTGTTTTTTTCTTTACTTCCCTATCTTTATTAAGTTTTCGTAATCCTTAGCATCTAATTATGTTTACTAATCAAGTTATTAGCGTATATATAATTATAGATATAAATTTGATAAATTAATAATCACTTTTTCATGTATTGCTTGACTAAATTAATTATTCAGTGTATCAATGATTTACTCTATAATCGAACAAATTATTAGCATTTTATACAATATAATAATATCCAATTAAAGTATATTACCATAATTAAGTGAACAAATTGGCTTTATCTGTATTATCGTACAAAGACAATACATATAGTTTTGTCTATATTGCCGTGTGTTTATAGTTTATAGCATAGGTTTGCGCATCGTGATATCGGTAATCGTAATTTGCGATAATGAGATTGAGTAAGCCGCGCGCGGTTAAAATCTTGATTTCATCCTTACTCTGTAATGTCGAGACGTTCGAGCGCCAGCTTCAGGTTCTTAATAGCCAGTCGCTTATTGTCGGCGTCCCGTCGCAACCTTTGAAGCCGTTCCTCGGCCGCTTTCCTGTCGGCCTCGGTCAAGGGTGGCGCGCCATTGCGTAATGCCAGTCTATTGCTCAGCGTGTTGCAGAGCTGGCCCTTGAGCCTGAAAAATAACAAAAGGCATGAATCGTGCCGAAGAAAGAAAATACTTTTGTGCTTCCTATTGTCTGCACTCTGATCTTAGAAATATACATTGAGATTTTGATAGATCTTTGATGAAGCTTTTTATTTTGGTAGATTCACTATCTATAAAATTGATATATTATTTTTAACAATAGATCATAAGCTTTAGTTAAAAAAAGTAGAGCATAAAGTGTTTTTAATATTTTTACCATTATTGTGTATTATATATAGGATACTTTGCTTGTATCGCATTTTTTATGTTTTAATAACAGTTTCTTCTGTCAAATTTTCAAATAAAATCTTCTTTTCAAAAAATTTGTCGTTAGTATTACTGTACAAAAAAAAATAAAAAATCGTCTCTCATTAGCACATATCGAACGATATGAAATAATTTGTAGAAAGAGAGAAATTTAAAAAAGTTTTAATAAGAAAAATATTAATGACATACAATATTTTTCTCTGCAATTCTTTTATTTCTTAAGACGAGCGATATGCTAGCAATTTACCTATGCAGAAAGCGAAGAAATTGCTCCGACAAATCAATTCTGAAAGATTTACTATCTCTAAAAAGAGGAATTTGTTTTTTTTTTTAATTACGATGGTATTTATTTAGAAAAGTCCGGTTCTTACGTTTCTCTTTAAAGGATATAAAGTCCGCTCCTTGGCCATTTATTATTTCTGCGCGCGATCATTATAATAAAGGAATAGGACGTGATCAATTGCTATACCGCCGATCTTTCTCTCTCAATGCCGACCGTATGTCTCAAGGATGTGTAATCAAGCAATTACTTACGTCTGTATGATGTTTTCTTTGTCGCGCAGAGCGACTCGGAGAGCGTCCAATTCTTTATAATGATCTCTATTCCGATGAGCGGGGGAGGTAACGCCTCCGGAAACACTGCCGCCTTTTTTCCGCCTCGGAGTCGTCGACAGAGATACCTCTATA
This sequence comes from Formica exsecta, assembly GCF_003651465.1. Taxonomy (NCBI): domain Eukaryota; kingdom Metazoa; phylum Arthropoda; class Insecta; order Hymenoptera; family Formicidae; genus Formica; species Formica exsecta. The sequence goes on from NW_021849297.1 coordinate 976,519, forward strand.
CTGGCCATCTGTAATATGTATAAAGATATAATTACAAGTTAATTAAAAAAAAAAAAAAATTTTTTAACGGCGATATGTTTAATATTGTAAATTTGTAAATTCGGTTTATACTTAAAACTTAGATTGGCATGTCGTTGTATTTATTCTGTATCTCCTTCCTGATGTAAAAATATTTATTTTTACGTTTATTTATACATATATAGTACCAAATAATTATTTAAAGTTATTAATAAAGTTTACGAAATTTATAGAACCAGTGGAACATGATGAATTTGTAACATCTTCTCCAAGATGCTACAAGTTTAATTAACTGTTTTTCTAAGGTAGCTAGGAAGAGAGAGAGAGAGAGAGAGAAAGAGAGAAAAAGTAACTATCTCTCATCTTTTTGATATACTGGATACATTATATATATTCCATTTTATCACATGCACGAACAAGCAAAGCAATTTACCTAACGATGAAGGGCATAGGTCTCACAGGACAACGTCGCGAATAATTTCTCGGACATGAATATTTATAATTCGTGCTTGTGGAAAATTATAAGTCTATCGTTACCCGCGTATAATCCGTTGTTTCATGCTGTGAACATTTATCAAAAAAATAGAAACCATAATAAAAAATATAAAACTCTTGTTATAATGTATTGAATATAATTTCGAGCATAATATATAATTAGCTTTTTAATTATTTTTCATGTATTATTTGTATAATTACAAAACAGTTGTCGCTATAAAAATGCTAATAACTGATGAATTAACTTTAAATAAATAATATTATATAAGAAAAATCGAGACAAAATCGAAGATATTAACAAATTCTTTTTATATTAACATAAAAAAATATTCAAAAATATAATATTTATTATTAACGTAAGAAAAAAGAGACAGAAAGAGAGAAAAATATATATCTTTGAAATTAGAGATGTACTCGTACAAGATTAATAAATATTTAACAACTTTAATTTTTATAGCTGGTACGATTCTACTATTGAGGGTTGTGAGGTAATAAAATTTTAGTACGAAAGACTTACATAAAATGTTACGTAAGCTATGTAAAACAGAGATAGAAGCATTTGTGTCGGTGAGAGCTTCTATTTTATTTTTCACGTGTTTGTATTAGTGTGTAGCTCCTCTGTTCTTTCTTTTGCGCTGTATTCGACAGCATCCACGACGGAGGTGCTGGCAAGAAACGCTGGCACCTATCAATTATTCGGATTCTATGGTGCGCGCATCATCTCGTCGGAAAGTCCTCATTGCGCCACGGTACAACCTTTCGCTCCTCTTTTTCACGACATCCGTGGCACACACGGACACGATTTGATGGCGAGAGCGGGGTTTCGCGGGGGTGGATCGGCACGCGGCATGAATACAAATTTATCGTTCCATTAAACCTATGATTTGCGACGATAGTCGGGACGGGATGTCTCGGGATGCCTTAATGGGCTTCCAGCATCGGTACTGCACACGACGACGATCCTCGATGGTCCTTGAGAAGACAGCACCTACGGCCCCTCTCGCTGGCCGGCGCAGGAAGGTCAATGCCGGACCCCGAGTCTGCACCGAGGGCCTCATCGACCGATACATACCGAGGTCTCTACTCTCGCGAGTGCGGTATGTCCTAGACCGGACCACCAGCCAGGCGCTCGTATAAAGAAAATCGACTATAAACCGAATGTTTCTTTTTGGTCAGAGAGGGACGCCATTCGCTCATGATTAATCTTTCCGCATTTTCTCACGTGGTTTATGAGATCCGTAAAAAGAAAACGGTTACCTCCGCGACGAACGAGGAATAAATAAGTTTTATTTTATCGTTAACAGTTAATATGTAACGCGTGAAAATCTATAAATACTTTCGATTTACATAATCTTTTTTGTCATTTAATTTTACATCCGTAAGGAAAGATCATCGTGATTCAGAATCAGAAATTATCGCAGATATCTTTTTAATGTCTTTTATGTAATCTGTATTCATCCAAAATATATTATTTGCTTTTACGTGCGAGAAAAATTATTTAATCGAGGAAGAACATTCTTACGATAAAAATATTTATAATTATTAACGACTCTTCGATTCCTACCAATTTTTTGTCTCATGCATTGTCAAGAAAAGGGTCGAGAATCGTTGAACTCTGAACCGCGAAGAATTCTGCAAGTCGTGGCAGTGGACGTTCCCGCGGGAATATCCGGTGCATCCGGTTCATCGTTCCGAGATGCCCGGTTGGTGGTCCGTTGTCTCGGCCGAGACACACACTATGCCCACGATACTACCATATCGCGTCCGCCTCCATCATGAGAGTACACACTCGACGAGGGGTAACATCGACCTCCGTTGCATCGCCAGGAGGGACAGAGTATCCTCTCAAGGACCATGTATCAAGGACCGCGGTACCGTGACTTCGAATCTCTCCCGAAGGGTCATAGGTCTCGAAACCCTTGACTCGCGAGTTCTGTCTCGCGGGAGAGATACGTGGAACGAATTTGCGGGAATCGACGATTCTTCATTAAGAAACCGTGAACCGAGAGACGCTCACACAATCAGTGTTCCCGCGAGAAGTAACGATCGTGCCTTAATTATGCACTTTCTTTGCTCATCGGGGCGATTGTACACATACGTTCTTGAGGCTGTTAACGACCGATTACTTTAGTATATCAAGATTTCACTCTTGAATAGATTGAAGACATTTATTGCTTTTTGTTCTTTTCATTCTACGAGACCTGTTGTTAATGCAAGAATGATATAAAATACTTATTTCTTTGGTTTATTTTAGAAAATTTCAGTAATTTTTTTATTATGATACCGCCATCATTTATGAAGTACTTCGTTTTTATATTTTATATATTTTTATTTTTTTTTGTAATAATATTATTATGATATATGCAATTCCTCTTTAGCTTGCAACTGACAGTTGTACGACACTTCAAAAATAATCATAATATTAATATAATATTAAAATATGCAACCAAAGTTAGATAGTATACATTTATCGTATTTATTCTTATTTGTTTCCTCGCGATCTAAAAAGTCATCTCTGAAGGCCACTTGTCGGCGCAACACATCATACAAAGGTTTCCAGATCTTTTAATAATTTCTCGAGAGAACGCCGCCTCGTTCGTTTCGCAAGTATTAGACTCTTATAGCACCGTAGTCACTGATTTAGTATCAAGCAAGTCCGTGTACATTTGTTTTCGAGCCTGTGTAAGATAAGCGGTCCCCCGGCGCGACACTTCTCAGCCGTGAGAAGGAGAAGGTCCTCTCTCTCTCGTGTGCTGTAAGCTAGCTACTCGACGTGTTCGCCCATGGGATTATCGCATACGGAGATTTACGGGACACGCCGGTATCCCACAACAGGATAACGCGGCTTGGTAATAGCTGGACCCAGCGATCCTATTACGTCTCAAAGCCAAGGGACTACTGTCGCCGATGGGACCGACGTGTCGGCCAATTAGCTCGCAACGGCCGAAATATTCGCATTACCGTACGAGATTTCATACCAATTATTTTTATAGCGGTGCAATTTCGTTGATTACGGCCTTAACGTCCTCGGGAAAACACTTATAACATTCTGCAATTTCATTTATACTCTTTTTTTTTTTTTTGCTTTTTAGACGGAATCATAATCTATCTATTCGATATATTCGATGAGCACAAGAAAGAATTGTTTAAATTTAAGATGTGAAAGTGTTTATTGACGTTGCTCTAAAATTAAAGATGTTCTTCGAGCTTGAAAAATCCAGGAAGAAAGAAACCTTTTGCAAGACGCAAAAGTAGCAATTTGAGAAAAATCTCGAGTTGATTGCAAATAGCATATTTGTTATCCCGATACTAATGCAGAATCACTAATGTGCAAAGTTTCATATGTAATATAAATTAATATATCTGAGATACTGTAATTTTTAGAAAAATATGTAGATCCTTCAAAAGAATTGTCACTTTCAAGCAATTTTGCAGATTTTTTACAATTTTAATTACGTTTTAATGCATGTATAACAGATTCTACTGTCATTATATTTAGTTTTTTCTTCTTGACGTTTCTTCTTTTTTAATTTTTGACAAAGAGAAAGAAGTTATACAACAGATAATTTTTATTATTTTTAATAAATTTGATCTTCAGTGACTCTATTATGATTTCCAAACTTTGAAGAAATAAGATTGAGAGTGATGAGACACAATTATGAATTATCTCTTTTTTTACCAGATTTACGAAATATGTATTGAAAATGAAAGTTGCCTAAAGTTTTGTCTCTATTATAGTTTTTAATGATAGATCGAAACATTTATTTAGAGACGTCATCCAGTGGCATTCAGTTTATTTAAAGTGATAAGTAAAATATTATTATATACTATTTAAGTAAAAAGCTTGTTTCTTACATGGACGATTTGACAATGAGATTTATGTCCATCACTTGCCATTCTCGTATTAATCTTCAATTATATTCTCATGTAAGCTTTCGTAATTTTTTCCTTATATTTTTCATCTACGTTAATCGCTCATAGTAATTCTCATTTCGACAACGATGTTATAAAAGAAATGTTACGGAAATTAACACCTGTCATACGAAAGAGTGAAACATATGCGAGAGATTTTTTCAAGATACCGATAATTCCCGGTTTCCGCGAAGTTTAAATCAATTTTCTTACGCTACAGGCATATTAGAAGAATCCGGTATCGTCAATAAATAATGATCTCGACTAACTCCCGCAATTAGCAAGTGAACAAGATGTAGAAGATAACGACTGGGATAGCGCAATTAATTCTGGCTGACACGGATGGTCGTTAGCATCGTCTCGAGAATATATGGAATCTTCATCTTCTTTATAATTCCGAATACGTAATCATTGTTCTGTCACGACTTAATTCAATTCGAAATAATGTGAGCAAAGCGCGACTCCCTGCTTTCTCTCTCAAGTGATACGTGACAGTTCCTTGTAGTCTAAGTATATAAAAGCGGACCTTTTACATAATTAACTTGCGCGAGAGCGATATTATCCTTTTCAATGCGTGAGTGCGTGCGTGCGTGCGCAAAAGCGTCGACGCGCGTTTCCTTTTCCGCGGACAGTTTCTCATCTCGAATCACCGTCACAGAGATTTCCCGGAAACCGACGACGGGATACCCGGCGGCACGAAAAACGCGGGAGCACTTGAGAACAATGATGTCGCGCTGCTAGGAATTGTTCACGGTAAAATCGCCGTGCGGACGGCTATTTCTCTCTGGCAAACTTCTTGCTCCCATGGGTAAGAGGAGACAGGATTGCCTTTCTGCTACAGAGAAATCTTGTATTAAAAATCTAGAGATACATTTACGTGTGACTGAGTAACATCGTACGATATCGTTATATATTTTAATGAAACCCTGTCATGTGATACAAACTATATTTTGTGTAAAAATTTATATCTCGAGAAAATGTCTTATAATATCGATATCATTGTGAACGATTCAAATAGTAGAGCTTTAAAGAACAGAGAGAAAAAAGAGCTTTATCCGTATTCTTCTCGAGTCTAGAAGTCAGCGGATTCATACGAAATATATTCAGTATATTTACGCATGTTTCAACCTACATATGGGTTAACAAAGGACTCCTTGTGTATGCGACCTTCGTCGTGAAGTGCCTGCTTTCCATAAACACGACTTTTCGCCATCGTGATGTCAAAGATCAGCAACAAAGATACCATAAATCGCGTTCCTTTTTTTTTTAGCATAATCAGAAGTTATCGCGCCGATAAACGGATTGAAATTAGCTCATTAGTGATTTTGCACTGGTATCGCGATAACAAATATGCTATTTGCAATCAACTCGAGATTTTTCTCAAAAGTCTACTTTCGTATCTTGCAAAAAGTTTCTTTTTTCCTGGATTTTTCAAGCTCGAAAAAAACATCTTTAATTTTAGAGGAATGTCGATAAACTTTCACACCTTAAGTTTAAACAATCATTTCTTTCTTTACAGAATTGAAATTAAGAAACAAAGAGTAACTTCAACCATGACTAAAATTACAAAGTACAATAGTTAATAAAATAATCGGTGCTGATGAAACTAGTCGTAAATCCCTGATTGTATATGATGTATAATTGATTTCTCTCGAACTCTCTTAACTTATGAATGAAAACTATACAGGAACGAGACTTTGTACTTAACAGCTATTACTTAGCCGATCCTAAATTGGATTTATACGAAAGTCGAAATCCTGTCGCAAGTTTCTACCTATTCTGTCCGCGAGCGAGTCTATCGTGCACACGTGGACGAGGATAAAGCAAATCCCCGAGGGGGTATGTATGTTGCGTGTGAATAACCCCGCTAACCTTTCGCAGAAATCATATCGATTCAATGTATAGCTCTTTATATTTAGAGAAATTCAGAGATTTGCGACAGACGTTGCGTATGGAAAGAAATGAAAGAAAAAGAGAATTATTGAATTATATATAATAACGTGCGCATTGATAATGTTGTTTGCCGCGAAGAAAATAGTTGACTAATTTATTGCTTTCATGAATGATTATCGCGGAAATAAATTAAGAGAACATCAAACAAAAAGGTGAGCTTGCAAAAAAAAAAAAAATAATTTATATCATATGTAATTTAATATTTCAAGTAATTCACACACAATCTTAATAAATATACATCAGCTATCCTGTAAAATATTAATGTATTGTATAATATAAATTCGAAGGTAATATATATAAGCTATTCTTTGATAAACATTTTATTAAACTCTCTTTTCTTTTTTGCGTAACTTTTCATATAATATTAAATATGAAATATAAGAACGTTTCAAGGCGAAAGTCTATATAGCTGTAAAAGTAAATTTTTGTAATACAAAGAAGCTTGGGTCGCAACGTCAAAGGAAAAATGTGTGTGTTTCCAAAGTTAACGTACTTTCTATAAACACCGCAATGTGCATATTCTCTTTCCAATTCAATTTCTTTTCATCCGCGACGACGTGATATACATCAATATCAAAGCTTATTCGAGCAAAAAAGAAAAAGTGAGTGAGTGAGTGCAAAAGCACGTCTTAGATAACGAGAGGTAGCGACGAAAAAATTCTTATTGAAACCGAGCATGCGGGAGAGAAGAATAAGCAAACCGCACAGCAAGATACGATACATCGTTGCATTCGATAGGAACATTTGTTTTGGAATACATCTAGCAGAAGAAGAGGCGAGTCGTGACCCGAGGCGCGATGTATCGATGCTAACATTTATCTCGGGGCACGAGGTAGAAACGCACGATCAATACACACGTGGATCGAAACTCGCGATAATTCTTCCCTCGAAAGTGTCGATTCCATCGTTTTCGTTCCGCTGACGAGTTTCAACCCGAATGCGAATCTCGTTGGCGCTTCCTTATCGCGGCTGGCGTATTCTTAGCAGGATAGATTGGTACGATTAAGAAGATTGGCGCGCGGAAGAGGCAGACGCGGCCTCGAAATAAATCCGGCCGCTCTAAAACCTTGATCCGTGACTATAACACGGGTGACTGAGAATGAATGAATCATTGCCGAATTATACTCCGAAAGCATTATAAATGCGAGTTGTTAAAAATATTACGTTATACGCGCGTATATCTAGTGCAAACTCAATTATAGCTTATTATATGCATTCTAAATCTGTTTCACTGTCATTACACGATTGTAATTATAGATCTTTTACATATTAATTAATTTTCAATAATATATTATTTGATGTTATGCAGATAATTAAAATGGCAAACGCGCAGACATGTTCCGCGATGCAGAACGTACTTTCAACAAAGCAATCTCGAATATTTTTTTTTGTAAAGCGATACCGATATATGCGAGAAGTATGTGGCGTTATAATGGCCCTCTAAATAACGAGATAATAGAGACACGTATGTGAGTGTTACTTCCAGATCGCATCTTCCAGACACCTACCTCTCCGGCTTGCGCAGAAGTGGAAATGAATGGGCTGCGAAACCGCCTGGGGCATTCCGCGAATTTCTCGACGCGCAACTGCATCACACACATCGCGGCAAAGGAACAAAAACAGCGTAAGCACGCAGGAAACGAAAATTTATTGCGGAATTTGCTGGAAAGAGGACCGGCATTTCCGAGAAATAAGACGCCGCGCTGTTTCTCAACGAGGCGAAGTTTATAAACGCGGTTCGTCGTTTCTCGAAAAGAGAAACTTTACCGTTGCACGAGATAATCGTATCTTCGGTCGAAAAATTGCAATTGCGAGTTCTCATTATTTTTTAACGCTATTAAAAAAAAAAAAATTATTAATGTTGCTTGAAAAATTTTATTTATTTATATGAAAAAAGAAATATAATTTTTTGCATATTTCATCGTTCTTCTATTTTATCGGGTCTGACAAGTATGAAGATTTCTTTTCTGCGTTCATATATTTCGATTTGCAAAACGAGAATTTGACGACACGAGCGGTAGCGAGGTTATCGGGGGGGCAACAATCCTGTATTCTCTACCAAGTAGAACTTGGTCGAAAGTATCGGCGCTCAGACAGCTAAGGGCAGTGACTCCCGGGATCGCAATCTTGCTTGGCAGATCTGTCTGGGCCCTTGAGCCCAAGGGCGTATTATGACCTAACTTCTCTCCTTTTGCGACCAAGGGTTTCGAAATTAACGGATTCGAACGGTTCGAGAGGTAAGGAAAATATCTTAGGGTCTCACGATATATCAGGTCTTTCTTTCTATTTAATTGTAAGGGTTTATGCGTTCTATTATCCAATTGATCTTTTTCTAATAATCTTTTCTAACTGTCGCCTGAATATTCATGATAATTTAAGCGAATGATTACAAAAGTGATTATAAAAGCGAAAGATTATGCATGATAATTTACACGAATGTAAAATTTGTATTTTTGCTTCATGTTCTGAAATATTCTCATGCGACACATTGCGCGGAAAATTTTCTATATGTCGAAACTTTTCGGCGAAGTAATCTTTTTCGGAAAAGTAATCGCTCCGTCGTTCACTAGAATAAAATTGGAGCAAAATTCTCGAGACGTTTTCATCCCGCACGGGAGCCTTGGGATAAAAGATCTTCGACGGGGCTCAACCGCCTTAAAAGCTCCTGGGCAAGGATGCTTTCTATCGATGCAACCTCTTCTTGAGTCGACATCCTTTTTCATTATTCATATCGAACCCCCGCATATGGCGTTCCCGTCCTCTTCTCTTCTCTCACTTGTCACGTTGCCTCGCGAAAACGAAATGTGACATCGGTCGTGGGGACCCGCCCGAGCGTGAATTTCCCGATGGATTTCGATTGAACAAAAGCTGGAAGCTCTCAGAAAGCGACTTCTTTCCTCAAAACGCGTAAATCTGTTTGCGTTACAAATTGAAATGCATTTGAATAAAAAAAATTATCTTCATCTTACATGTTTATACGAAATAATGTTTTATCAATGATACACGTCTTTTAAAAAGCCTTATCGCACATGAGAAAAAAATATTGAGACACAATGTTGTAATCTTTTTTCATTCTTTTGTTAATGGATGATTCTCTATCTTGTTATATGTATTCTTTTATATCCCGACATATCTAGTCGTCTATTTCCTTTCGCAATAAAAAAGTAACGTTGTACTTTCGAAGATATTGAATTGTGGTATAAAATTCTGATCAATTCGGCGAGCAACGATGTGATTTCCCGAAACTATTAAAGTTAAGGTCAATTCGATGTCAAATTGTTTTGTACAATGAGAGACTCAGAGATATGGTCGACGCGGGTTTAAGGACGCTGGTTAGGAAAACCGGATCGTTCGACTGCCTCGATGGTACGGGGCGTGCCTGTTGTTCGAGTCGATGGATCCACTCCGTTGCAAGAAGAAGGGCTTAGCGAACGGATGATAAATAATGACCGGCGGATATGCATTTATCAAAATGCAATTCGATGCAGATAGAAGCGAGTAGTGGGTGTAAATGGAAAAGGATTCGCGCGCGTCTATCGTCTCGCGGCAGTTTAAGTGAAGCAAAGAGCTGAAGGATGAGATTAGAAATCACCAGAAGTGTCGGGATAAGATTCTAACTATCTCGGTGCATATTATGTAAACTGTAAATTAGAATAGAGGGGGGAAATAGAAGTACGCTCTTTGGACCAAAAAATTCTCTTTCTTCTTCTCAAGAGAGAGAGAGATGAGTATGCAAAGTATTTGCATCTTTCTTCCGTCAGTGAAACCTGATCCTTCCAACGGAAGTAAATATTAACTATGTCTAATCAAATATAGGAATATTGTAAACAGAAGTAAATATGTGATGGTAAATATTAGTTATTCTTTCTTATGTTTGCTTGTATCTTTCTTTTAGACACCATTAGTTTTAACGCTGGCAGAATTTTTGTACAGAAAGAGAATTTTTTTTCGCAAATTCTTATATTTATCTTTATAATTTAAACTACACCATTTCGTTCTTCAAATTTATAATTCGCAACCAAAACATGCAAAACAGGAATGAAAAAGGATCTTATTCAATTTCAGCTCAATTATGATGTTATACTAACAATAAGACTCGATTGCACCGACAATTTAAAATCGCTATTTGTGAATCATATCCAATAATATTATCACTGATTTGATAAAAGGGTAGAATGATTGAAATGCGCGACGCGAGTTATATTCACTAGAGCGAATCGTGTGATTGATAATGTCGCATTAGCTCCTATTACACGATGAAGGCGATTGTATTTATGCTAATTAACGCGGTGGTATTATTTCAACTCTGATGCCCGGCAGCAATTGGGGAGCGGTTGTAAGAATCTTTCTCAAAGGGGTAATTAAGGCTACGTTCAACTAACAAGTAGCACGGCAATTTATTAGCAAACTACGGCACTTCGTCATCGCAACGCTGCTATTAAAACAGAAACGCAATCGATAATCTCAATGCTCCTAGCAATCGCGCACGTCCGATAAATTAACTATACTCAGACGTGCGATGTTATTTTGGTCAAATATTTGCTCGTCAATGATAACTCTGATTTATCGTGTGTGTATTAATGCGTGAATAACATGTATATATTTTATCATAGATATGGTAATTTATGACAAAATCGCATATGAGTGAGTAAATTGAAATTCTCGAATATTGGCATTAAATATATATTTTTCCTCGTTATTTATCCCCGTATCCGTGATTAAAATGAGATTTTGGAAATTTCATTTTTATTCTCGACGACGATATTAGTGCAGAAATAATAAAAAAATCCTATATCTTTTTGCGTAAAGCGCTACCGTTGTATAGTTTATCACGAAAAATGTGCGAAAGGTGAGAAACAGGTAGGTAATGATGCATCGCGGTCCGCGTAATTTTCAATTTCAATCTCCTCTGCAATCAATCGCGAGAAATTCGACGATTTAAACGATGTAAAAAAGAAAACACACACACACACACCGTAAAAGCATCGTTGTCGAAAAATGAGCTCGCAAGTCCGTGCTTCATCTCTGCGTTCTTATCGTGTCTCGACAAAAACCGAGTGCGCAAATGCTGCGCCACTGGACATCCGCGCGTCGGGGCAATTTTAATGGTACCAGGCCCCGGTCCCTCTTTCCCCCTAGCCGGTCGCCGAATTCGGGTACGAGGACCTCTGGACGAAACGCCGAGTTCGGTTCACGCATCTGCATATAAATCACTGGCCGGACAGGCTTAGGGAACCGGCGGGGTCTATACAACGCCGATCCGCCAATAACCGCGAAACATCGCCTTCGGTTCTTTCCGAAGGGTCTTCCACTAAAAACAGCTCCCATACGGACGCAATTTCGCTGCCATGCAGGTTCGAGGAGAGAGAAAAAAAGAGGATTTCGGAAACCAGAAGGGGAGCCACGGTCACGCGAAATGGCTTCCTAGCGCGTTCTCGTGCCGCTTTACTTTATGTGTCTCGACATGAATTTTGACACTCTCTCAGTTTTGCGACATTCATCAGTTTTTGTTCGGTGATTTCTCCAAGAAATTGTGAAATTTAAAGATCTTACCTTAGCCTCTAGGGTTTCCAATTGCGCCATTCTTGGTTCCAACAGCTGCTGCTGGGTGCCAACTCCCGTGTGTAGTGCGGTCTGAAACAATTATTCGTCAGATTATATAAAGATATTAATGAATAGAGTTATATAGTTTTATATTAAGAACGTTCCGGAACAATTTTGTCGTACATAATTCGTAATTCAGTGATAAAAAATTTATTTTATGCTTCTGTATCTGCACTATTATTTTCTAGTAAATTTTCAGAAAGTATAATATTCATATATCAACAAATTGACGATGTTAATTTACATTTCAATTTTCCCGATATTCACAATAGTAAGAATGCTCTTTATCCTATATAACCAAAGAAAATCACATGATATCCTTAGGGCTGAATTTTCATTCACCCATGATATTCGATATGATCCTCAAGGGTATTACGCACTCTGCATTCACCAATATCTCACCGAGTTATTGTAAAAAGTTTCGCACTGTTCTTGGTAATAAAAAGAAAAAGGAAAAAGAAAAGTTATTTGCAGACCGCGACCTTCCGAGTCTTCATGGTCGGTCGTAAGCTAATACCCGTGGCGGCTGTAACGCGCTTTCTGAAGACGATGAGAGTTCAACGGCGAGGATATACTCGTTGCGGACGTTAATAATCACGGCGATCGTCAGCCTGGGATGAAATCGAGATTGCTCATCGCCTCTCTTCTTACATATTTGGCGCAAACGTGCCGGTATTATTTTAAACGCGGTGAAATCGATATGCATACATAACGCCAATGGCAACACTCACGCTTGAATTAAATTAATGCATATTCAAATACATAGCATACAAACAGTTATAATAATTTAATAAAGATTTGTCAAATTCATTTTTTGAATTCATTTTTAATAAGAAAATAATATAAATGTTATAAAGTACCAAATTTTGAAAAGTAATAATTTTTTTCTTTACAAGGACAAATACATTCAGCTTGTATTACCGTTCGCTATTATCTATTGTTAGCATCGAATTTTTTTCAACGCTATAAATTATTAGTAAGAGAACGAAAATATGTGAGAATAAAAAATATTTTTCGTGTGCCTTTATTGCGAAGGGTGGTATAATCTTTATTGAAATTATTTTCTCGCATACTTCTCAAAATAACCCCTCGCGCGGAATCAAGGTTGCGAACAGAATGCAATCATACTTGGATTTGCGAATCCCACCGGCTGATGGAAAGCAGTTTTGTGGTTGTTGTAGGCACCTCCGACAGAGCGGTTATGATAAAATAAAAGTTATTGAGGGAAAAAATGATCAAGAAAATAAATTGACGCGAACGAAACTTGCTCTCGAAAGCTTTTACGAGTTCATCTAACATTAATTCTTCTTAATGTTTCTATCGCTATTAAAGTTTGAGATTAGTTTTAATGATTTGTTCTGCACTTTTAAAGGATACACGATATTTCGCTCAACTTATTTTTATAATAAATCTTTTCTTAGAGAATATAGTAAAAAAAAAAAAATATATAGAAAATATAATAAAACGGCAAGAGTATGACACAAAAATATTCACTGTTTTTAAAATAAAGGAAAATGTTTGGAAAGTATAAAGCTGATGCTTTTGTAAGATGTCTAAAAAATTGCATTTGCGCGTTAAATGATTTTATTAATATATATTAATATATTTTATAGATAAAATAGCTAGCAAGAGAGATACTGAGAAATCATCATTATTAAAAAATACAAGTTTTCCCTCATTATCATCGAAAGTATAACGACTATTCTCCTATTTTAAAATCCAAAAATTATTTCTTTTTATAATATTTGCTATTTGGATGCTTTTTAGAAAGTTCAATAAGTAATATTCTTTTCGCTATACGTTTTATACTCAGCTTTATGATACAATCGAAAGAGCATCAATCGATGCGCGAGTTTTATCGTTCTCTCCAAGCTTTCTACGAATTGTATGACAGAATTTTATGTTTCTTATCACTGCTTATGACGTTATTAACTTCCCGGTTTTGCATCTCGTATTGTATGCGTGATTTACGAGAATCGCGCAGTTCTATTGCGAGGTAGCATGCTGACCTCCTCTTTACGAAACTATTTGATTCTTTATTACAGCAATAACGTTCACAAGAGTAGTCTAATCAAAAAATAGTCATATCAATTCAATTATCAACGGATTTTATTCGCTACTGAATGCTAGATTTGCTGCTTTAACTGCCCATGGATCTAACAATGTCGCGCATATTATTTAACGAAAAAGTCATGTTTGGCGATTTTCAGAAAATAAAAAGAAGTATCTGTACTGCTCTTATCACATTTTCCCAATATATGCGCACATACACACACACAATACTAATTATTTCTATATATTCTAATTACATTGTTAAAATTCGTACAACTGAATTTATATTTATACAAATTATATAATTTTTATATAAATGCATAGGTTTACATATGCTTTGGTTTTCAAATAAACTATTTAATTAAATTCTCGAAAAGTATACAACAAAATCTTTATTTTCTAAAATATTTATTATATAAAGAATATATATTATCAGTATCTCTCTCTCTCTCTCTCTAAAATTTTTAATTGCAGAAAAATGGTCGCATAATTATAAATTACATGTGTTATAAATAATTATTAATAAATAGTACATTTTTCGATGTACTCTTATGTTTAAGATAGTCAGAAACGAGACGTGTCAATATGAAAATTTGTCCGTTTAGCAATGCTCCGGTATTCGATTCATCAGACTTCCATTTATCGTGGTATTATCAATTTTATCATTTAAATTAAAATAGTAGAAGAAAACATTGCACATATGTACGAATACAGACTTCGTGATAGTCAGGCGCATCAAAATTTATGGGCAAAGTTTCGACGTCACGATAGCCAATCTTTCGCTATTCGTCACTGTCGGATTGTGATGTATGCGTTGCATGCATAAATTCTGGCGCATATGGCACAGATCAAGATTTAAACTTTTTAATGTCCTCTATAATAATTCATTCCATTAAATGTCAAAAAACATTTATTCAAATTTGATAACATTGCACTGATATCGCATAAAATTCAACTAATCATTTCATGAAAATATAATATCATTATTTCGTAAATTAAGAAAAATAATACTAAAATATAAAATAATATAAAACTGCGATTGTATATCTAATAAGATAAATTTAAGACAATCACCGGCATTTGTATAGTAATTATAATTGAGAAAATTGCAATGCAAGTGAGTAATGATATAATTTAAAACGTAAATTAATTAATTTACGCGTTTTAATCAATCTAATGCAAAAGTAGTCGTTAATTAACGAAAACATATCGTGTTTTTATTTCCATCGTCTCTTCATCGATCATGTGTGCAATAATTTTTAATTATTATACACACCACTTACGATCGCTAATGACGATGTGATTCTACTCGACGATGCAAAAGAAACGAAATCGAGAACTCGTAAAAGAGTCGAAAAAGAACTGACGTTCTTCGAGTTGCGCCATTAGGCGCTACATTTCGCGGTGAGTAATTGCATTTGCGAGTAAATGAAGGTGCATATTTCTGTTAAAGAGTCGGATACGAAAGAGGAAAGAAAGAGCATTATCAAACCAGTAATGCTGTATCATAAGATAATAGTGGTATTCTTTCAAGAAAAATATTCATTTTTATATATTTTTATATATTTTATCAAACTTGTGTTAAATATATCTTTTTCGCGCTCGGAAATTAATCAAAATTATACTGTACGACATTAAGCTCGTCAGTATTGTCTCTTTCGCGGTTCCGTATTCGTCTAAATGTATTTTATAAAATATTGTCATACATTTCCACGGGCAAGTTAGACAGATTCACATTTACGATGAGTGAGTTTCGTCGTTCCATCGTCGGTAGTTGGTACATCATCGTATTCTGCGCTGCCGAAGGCAAACAGCTTTCCAGTCGTTTGTTGGCAGCTTCGATCTGGCGTCTGTTGCACGAAAATAAATAAAAAAAAAAAAAGGAAAAGAAAGAAAACCACGCGGAAAGAGGAAAAAACGCGTAGGCGGAGAGATCGACGTCCGCGGTTCGTATTTCGAAGCGTGATCTCGTAAAAATACTGGAAAAAGCGTTGCAACCGAGGGGAAGCAATGTTATGAGGAACGTAATAAAATGTATACATACATATATAACTTTATATGTGTGCTAACGGTAATTTGTATAAATATTTAATGAAGACACATGTTATATATATATATATATATACAAAATATGAAAGAGAGGCAATGATATCTACGTTATAGATCGAAGTCATGCGCAGAGAAGGGCCCGCGTATAATTTAATCATTTAGATTATATCCATTAAAAAAAAAAAAAGATGAAATGAAAGGCATTTAATGCGTTAAAGCTGATAGCGCGCGGATATTCGTTGCGATGCTGAGAGAGGTGAAAAGGAAGAAGAGAGGAAGGAATGAGGATGAGATGAGAGAGAAGCTGGGGCTTCTCTCGTGCAGCCAGAAGAAAAATCTCGGTTATATTTCACGTGACGTCGAAGTGATCGCGTCTATATGTGTGTGTAAGAGCACGCATATATGTGTGCATATTTGCGTGTGCGAGATATGCACGCACTAGCACGTATGCGTGTGTCTCATGCTCCTCTCCCACGAAGAACACGAACTGTTCCGTGTCTTTGTGGTTCTCCTCTTCGTTTTTCACCGCGAGCTTTTACCTCTTTTTTTCAGGGACTTTCTTAATTGCTTTCCAGAGGAGTGAAGACGAGCTCTCTCGTCTCCTCCTCATCCTTTCCCGCCATCGTACCTATCTCTTAATGCCACCTACAGTTGACTGCCACTAGTTGTATATTAGTTAGATAAAAGGAAAGACTATTGGAAAAAGCTACGTTACATTTAAAGGTTTTAAATATTCATCTACCTTAAAATTCCCAAAATATAAAACAATGATTCAAATATCACGATTCAAATATCGCCGTGTGAAATACAATTATCAGAAAATTAACTATGATCCATTCGATATCCTCATATTTTATCAGATTAATCTTCAAATATAATTTAAGAGATATTAAATATCGATATAATATACTAGTTTACTGATACGAATTAGCATCGTACATTGTATAACGCATTAGCAATGCAGCATATGTGTGTGGCATTTAAACATTAATTGCATTAATACTCTAATAATCAATATGTGGTGGAAACCGTAATAACAAGAATTGATAATTTTATTATAGCAAAACAATATGAAAAAAAATATATATTTAACACACAACAAGCGGAAGCGGCAATTATCCGCAACGGTTACGTAATCACTACGCCACATCGAAACCGGACGAACGATACGATCGAAGAAATGCGACAAAAAGTGAAATACGTATATATGTATATCCTATCCACGTGATGCTCGATCTTTTCGAGATGAAAGAAAATTGGTTGCGCGCAGATCGTCGGAGCGCAACGGCAATAGCAAGGAGCAGACGCCGTTCGTGCGAATAATCAGACCTCGCTCGTTAATTGGTAAGCGCGAGTGTAGTACCGATATGATTATCGAGCGGTATTCATAAATATCGATGTTTACACGCTATCATATCTGCAGACTCTCGTTTTATACGAGAGAAGCATCGACCGGGCGGGTCCATCTATCACGCAAATATCGCTCCCTCGTGTACGGTTGCCGCTCGACTACTCTCGCGACCCCGATGTATCAATTAAAGTTCTGACGAGATGAGTACAATCAGGCGGCGCGGGCGAAACGCGGAATACCAATGTTCAGGAAGAAACGCCCACGTTTCTGGGAAGCGACGGGAAAAATCCCGTTTGTTATTGCTTGTAATCGGATTGCGGTGAGATTTATAGCCGTGAGTTTTTTACGCACGTTCCCCTTGGTGTGACAACCGCCCTTATATCAGACTCGTACGTTCTTTCTGGAAATCCTACACGGTGAACATTGCAATTTTTGTAATAATACGATTAAACGTTACTACGTTTTAGACTAATGTGTTTGCTTATCCTTTTTTTACACAATAATTAAATTAAATAATTAAATAATTATATAATTAAATAATTTTATTTGCACGTTTATATGTTCACTTAAG
>NW_021849297.1:994547-1003338 GCF_003651465.1 Formica exsecta
TAAAAGGAATATATAAATAGATAAATAATATATAATATATATAAATAATATATATAAATAGATAAAAATTAATGAAAATCAGAGACGTAACGTAAAAATTAATGTGTCGAATATAATAGTAATAATGTCCATTTTTCCTTGAAATTGAGCATAATATGTATAATTTTCCTCTCCCTCTCTTTCTCTTTCTATGCCTTTCTATCATAACAGATATTAAAATTTGTGGAAGAGCACGGAACTCTCTCTTGTTAAAACAATGACTGAATCATGTCATGAAACATAACAATTACAATTTACCGTTATACGAGTGTTAAGACAATATTAATTAGATTTCTCAAACAGGTGTAATACCGGGAGATTATGGTAATGACGATAAATTCTTGTGGAACACCTTTATGTAAGATCGTACGGTGTAAGTTGCCGAACCGCGGCTTCCTCGGCGGATTAATGGCAGACGATAGGCAGGAACAATCGCGAAAACGATGCTCACGGTTCACTAATTGCTGACGCGGGGGAACAATTATTACATACCCAAACGCAGAGGAACAGGGCGTGAATATAATCCGAGAGACGAGGGTACAGTTAGCTATCTCACGGAGCTCTTATGGTGCACATCACGTGCCGGGGGCCAATCTCAGGTCGCGCGTCGCGCACCCAACACGCGATTCGATCCGTTTCTTTTTGAGGTAGGTTATTACCTCGTTTTCCTCGAAGCCACAACTCGCCCCGAGTTGTTCCAAGTCTCGAACCCGCCCATTTCGTTTAAATTAAATGAAACGTGCCATCGGCCATTAAATCACATTCTAAAAATATATAATATTTGCGATCTACGAGATTCACATATAGAGTTTGATTATATAATAATTAAAATAAACTACGCAAAAGAGGTTGAAAATGTTTGAATACGGATGTTCTATTTTTCCAAAATTAAACACATGATTTTTTCAACATCTGATGTTTCTATTGAATTATTTACGGTTTCACAGCATTTTACAAAACGTGGGATGATGCGTGACTAATATATTCGTTAGCTTGATAATAAAATTTCCCGGATGTTTCGTGCTTATTTTAGCAAATTAAAATAGGCTCATTAACGAAAAAATTTTATGAATAGAACAGAAAAGAACCGTTTTTATAAATTTCCTCGCTTATTACCAGGCCTTGAGATACTTACGACCGTAAAAAAATTCCCTTCTGATACATGCATGTTATGTCGCGTCGCATATATTAAAGGATACAATTATCTTGCATGCCTCATCGCAAATATTCAATTCGATCAACAACGTTTTTGATAAATACGATTCGTCACGTTTCTCAACCGGATTTGTTCGTGTATTATCCTTGACGATTTTATCCTGTCAGAAGTACGCGTCTTCTAACTGATTTATTCACGTCGAGACGTAAGGACTTACACGTGCCTGACAGCTCGATACAACGTGTATTACAGCAAACCTGCTTCCGCCATTCTATCGCTACTACATGCGTATCAAGCCAGTTCTACCGTAAATCGCGCAAGAAATCAACACGCGTAACGGATTATGTATCGCGACGATTTGTTAATTTCACGAGACATCGATGTGCGAGAACCAGAATAATTGCTGTCTAATGGACGACAATGATATAGCGCTTAAGTTTATGCGAATATAGTTTCTCTCAGTGATATGATGCGAATAGAATCGTCTATTTTTATCGTATTGTAACAAAATCTGTTTCGTAAGTAATCAATTGAGAAGACGCGTCAATGATAGCGATTTTTTTTTAATGACTTTTTTTAAGTAACATCCATCTTGCATGCTTCTCCGGACGATCATGTCGAGTCACCTAGGACGTCTGCTTGCCAAATCGCCCAAGGCTAATGGCGTGAGATTGCCATGCGTGCCAAACGATGGGCACACGAGAGCTACAAAATTACGCGTGGGGTCCCGATCGTCGGGCTCGTGAGAATTACCATTTCATGGCCCGAGGTAGAAATTCTCACGAGTGCACACGTGTGCGCGCTTATATAGGTGTTGGCGTAACACGAGCGCGTCGACCTCGTCGGCGATACCGATACGCTACGAAACCAAGTTGCTAGATTCATCTCGTCAACAAAGTTTATAAGTCAGGAATTGGAGAACAAGTGCAATCTCGAAGAGCTTAAATTTTGATGCTGTAGACGAATGCGTGCGTGAATTAGTTTATTTAAACGTGCTGAAATATACGCGGCATACATTTTTACTATCTACAACAATGAAAAAATTGAAAGAGAAAGATTTTAGGCCGGTATACATAGTCCGTTCTTATATTTAAGATCATCTCAAGTACGGTCTTAAGATGCTATGCGGCCATTTCATTGGTTGAATAGGATTTTAAGACGACCCAAGACCATACTTAAAACGATCTTGAATATAAAAATAGATTATGAATACCGGCCTTAGAGATTGTACCAAAAATAGATTTCAAAAATTCTTTACAACATCAGCATTAAAATTGTTATATTATTTGCAATGTTGTTGTAATTATTATTTACATTTATCATACACTTTACGCTATTGGATTATTTGAAATATTCACGAGAATATGTAATATTGATGAGTCACTGCATTATCCAAGCACATGTCAACCAGAATTGGTCAACAGGAATATACATATGAAAATATACTATGTTATGACATAAATTATGTTACTAAATCTGATCATGTTATAAAAAAATCTGATTTTAATAATATATCGTATAATAATATTGCATAATAAAGAAATCATATATATCATAATTATTTAATCACATGTTCAATAGATTTTACATTTTTTGAAAATTTTATTCTCGATATTTTTCAATAGGTCATTCGTTATTATAATATATGTATTATCGAATTAAGTACATTTATAAATTAAGATATATAATTCACTTATTATCCTTTGTATTTTTCTATGTCACGCCTGACTTTTACTAAGAATACAGTACGCGTAAACTTCAGAATTATTCGATCCTATGTGTACGTCCTGCGTTGACGATCCATGATGAATCATGCAACGGAAATTAATGGCTTCGATTGAACCTCTCTGATTGCAATTTCGAAATTGGGGCACTCGAAATCGGACCAAGCATTGGCATGAATTCGAGTTTACCATCTCGAAGCGAAGGGTAGTCAGGAGCACTATAACTTGTTTATCCTTGATATGCTTAATATGCTTCAGTGCTATTAATCGTACATTAATGACGTATGATTCTAACGCGATTATTTGATGTTTATTAATAGAGCCTTAAAGTTTAACTAATTTTGTATTTATTCGCGCATTTCGAGATTTGTCTAAAAACAGTTTTTTTTTTTTTTTTGAAAGGAAGATTAATGCAAAAATGAAAATAAGGGGAATAATGTCCGTCTAAATTGTCAAACATAATTATCATTAAACTATTTGTTAATATCATTAAGATTTAGAATTTTGTAATACAATACACACAATTGCTAATGACATACCGTGAACAATGAGTGGATTGCGCACGATTGACGTTTGACAATGAACACTTGGTATCTTCCCAATTTAGTATTCAGCAACGACGAATGTAATTATTGACATTGTAATCGACTTGTTAATGAGACCGATTGTTTTGCGAAGTTACAAGCTTATTCGCGATACTCTCACAGTCTAATTGTTTAATTCTTTACCAAGTATTTGCAAGTTTCTTATTTGACACTCGGTTAATTCCTTGAGTGAAAGTAAAAGTGCTGATTGTTGTTATATAGGAAAGCAAAATTATATTTTTAATATAAATTTCAAAAATGACATCTAATATTTTTTATTGTTAATGTATTCAATATTTCATATTTAGTATTAAACATAGCTAGTTAATTTTAAACCTCATTTTTATTGCATGGTAATTTTCATACTGAAATTCCATGCAATATTCGATTCCATGCGAAAAAGCGATAATTTTAAGTTGAAATATTTTTTGCGATTTATACGCGAAATTCGGTCAGAAACATTCCGTAATCAAGATTTTGGAGTGTATGGTAAAGATCATCGCTAATGAAGCCATTCAATATCGGCTCAATTCTCCGATTCGATTAATCTACTAATTTAAACGCAATCCTTATCAGACACAATCTGCGACAGTGCATGAGCCGCGGATCGATAGTAATTACGGCCGTCTATACGACAGAACGCAATTGAAGTATCATCCGAGACAACGTAGTCGGAAATAAATCCACCATCACGAAGTACTCTCGACCTCCTTCCACTCTTACTCAGCAATAATCTTCACCGCGGCAGGCAACAGGCCGTTGCACATGCGTCGTAGCTTGCCGCAACTTAAGGATGCACTGTTATGCATGTTACGGTTTTTTTCTAGGAAATAACGGGAACGCGAGTACGCGAACGACTATAAAGAAATAATGTGTATTTTCATGTGCTAATCGTTCGAATTACAATTGCGTTCAAATAGAATGAAAATTACGCGCACGGTGCTTAACTCTCTGTGTGTAAAAATTCTAAAAATCGATAATTTTTCGGAATATATTGTGCATTTTGATCAATTAGAATACACGAATTAAAACGATCTCTGATTCATAATTATCTTAATCACAGAATTTCGCTTATTTTCTCGATTTATCTTTATTAAGATCCGTTATCGGTGTCGATTCAATTAAACGAAATCCAGAGTGAGTTCTTTTTATCATTTTTCTTTTCAATATACGATATTATATGTCACAATTTTTCTATTAATCAAAAAACTTAAAGAGCAGTTAATATATTTTTTATTTAAAAGATTTCCATTATAATTAATTCAATCCGTATGTTTGACGTAGGAGTAAAACATTTAAATACGAAACGATGATTTTCAATCTAATTATTATTTGTGTATTGTACGCGCGTAGTTTAGAATTTTTTCGCAGTTTAAAATAAGTTCAGAATTTAAGTAGTTTCAAAGTTCATAAACGTCGTAAAATCTCGTAAACATAATTTAAAAGTCTACGGTATAAGAGTTTGTTGCTAGCGCAAAACTACTAGTGGCGTGGGCGAATGTTCCATCATAAATGCATGATGAAACAAGCCGTATGGACGCATACAGCGACCATGCTGGCTCAACGTAGTTAATCGAAACGATTAAAACCGGTCTCGTATTGCCAAGGGTCATCCTTGTGTTCATAGACGTTATAAGAGAATATATGCAAGAGGGTGCACTGACAATCTCTTCAAATTTCAAACAGAGAAAAAAGTTAATTAAAACTCAATGCTTCATTAATCAAATTTTCACAAAATGAGTTATCATTAATACTGTATGTGAATTTTATAAAATGCTACTTACAATAAACGTAATAAAAAAGGAAAATAAACAACCTATAACTTTCCATTTTGATATTATTGCATATCGTAAATCCGCGATTATTTATTTAAAAAAAAAAAGTTTTAATAAATTTTAAAAGAATTGTAAAGAGAGAGAAAGAGAGAAAGAGAAGCCATCTGAGAGAAAAGACGCAATTAAAAAATATTATACTCGAGCAATTAAGAGCCAAGCGCGGATGTTAGTGCAAGGAAAATTATATTTCCTCGTAACTTACGCACTACCATTTGCGTTTGGCTCTTAATTGCTCGGACATAATATTTTTTAATTGCATCTTTTCTTCTTTTCTCTCAAGTTGCTTTATTCTTTCTCTCATTTTCTCTCTCTTTACAATTCTTTCAAAATTTATTAGAATGTAAATTTTCTTTCTTTAAGTGACTGTACACAGGGTACAAACTTTACCCTGGAAGATATTTAAAATAAATTTAAAACTCGAGATTATTTAAGCACTTGGTATCGCACTAACAAGTAAAATTTATCCTATTTGTGTCTTGTACATAGAACTACTTATAAAACTAGTTTCAAGAAAAATAAATAATTTTCTTCGAAACTTATGCACCGCGTTTGGCTCTTAATTGCCCGAGTAATTTAAGTTACTTTTTTTTTTTTCACAAGAAAACCATTTTAATTTCTCTTGATGTTAAAAAATATTATATTATTAAAATATCATTCAATATTTGATGAAAATATAAGATATAAATATTAATAATGTTTTCTCTCTCAAATATGTAAAATAATCATAATAAAAGTTTAAACTATAATTTATATAAAAAAAACTATATTGCACTTCCATCCTTTTTAATTTTCAAAAGAGAAAAAAAATGTTTAAGTAAAGAATAAATGCCAATTAAAATTTTATCAAACACTTTACTATTAATATCAAATATAAAATGCATTTTATATTTCAGATAAGAATTTATAATAATTTTGATAGTAACTTTATATAGAAAAAAATTATCTATATTTACTCGAAAAAGAATATATTTTGTATGTCTATGTGATGGCTATTATCATGTCAATTAATCGTTGAGGGTGATAATGTGCACGTTACAGCGCGAGTAGGAAATATCGTATCGACCAAAGATGCAATCGGCAAAGATATGCGCTCCCAGCTTGCAAAATGCGGAAGACGATGCCGAGATGATACACCACCTCGCAAAGCTGCGATTAGCGAGCAGCGACTTATGCTTGCCGATTTTCTTATCGCCATCCGATCGTCGAACGCCTCTTTTACCTTGCCGGTCTATTACAGCTTCGGAGATGTGAAATACTAGGAAAGTCGACGAGCGCATCGCTTTCGATACGATTTGACGGTAGGCGGGCACGAAAGCATTGCCGATCCGATACGCTAATATTCGACGTTACGATATTGGAATCAGAAATTGTATGTACGTGAGATATCTTGTGGTTACTGATCGATAAATAAGCATTTACGCGATTGTAAAAATAAATGTGTAATTCTCCAATGCCAAGAATCCAGATGCAAACCCACCAATATAAAAAAGGCAACAAAAGCAAAAAGAAAATTTTAATTATAAGAATGTAATTATAGGAAGAGACATAATTTTTGTAAGGATATATAGAGAGATATAATTATCGTAAAACACATCTAACTCCACATTCGTGTAAAATGCCTTTCTTTTATAATTATAATTATAGTTTATTTTTTATAAATTAAAATATTATAATTAATCTTTTATCAAATATGTTATCCTATTGCAATCTTTAGGTTTTCATTTTCCTCGCGGAATCTCAGACAAGGTAGATTTGCTTTCAGTGTGGTTTGACAGAAGACAAGAAATACAGGACCACCGGTCGTTGGTATCGCTTCTACCGACAATCCGCCGGTGTTCATAAATCAGTGCTGAGAATATGTGAGGGATAATAATGAGGGACGAAGACGATGATGAAGAGCCTAGGTGGAAGCGCCTAGATGTTACCATCGGGACGACTGATACAGCAGGTGATCGGGAATTTACGGCGTGCGATAGTATCGAAATGGAAAGTTATAGACCGCTTTTAGAATTGCGAAAGGTTTATGGTCTAGCTAAAGAGTGTCTACCCGGTATGGCTGATAATCAGCAAAATTGAGTGACAGTTAGAAAATTGGACGTCATTTACGACGTGGTAGTCGTAGTTATTATTAGGCAAGATGCTTGATTATTTTCAAGAAGACAATAAATATACAATAAATATTCAAGTATAGAAAATTTGTTAGTAAACACGCTAGTATTTATGCGCAGAGTTCATATTGTTGTCATTTGTACGACGAGATTCGAATGAAAAGGTAGTGTTGTTTCGTATACTGTCGTAGTAATTTTCGAGACACGATCGTGAGAAGATCGAGAGAGGTCAAATGGGATTATTCTGTACATATCGTGCGTGTGATTAACGTCGAATATTAAGCGGATCGTAGAGTTGTGTTAGCGTTGTTGTTGGTTGTAATATAATAAAGTGCGCGTCGCGTGCGATTGCGGGAGTGTTATGTCGGAAGTGTCGTGCAAAGTGTCGCGCGATCATCGATTGGTGCGCGGGCGATCGTTATTAATAGCGTTTCCGTAATTATTGTGTGAGTGTCATGAAGCAACAGCATGAACCAGAAAGGAGGAGGAGGAGTACGAGCATATCCGGGGAGACGACGTTGCGGTGGGGTAAATACAATTTATAATTAATTAATCTTTTTATTAATTAAATTAATGTCTTGTTTAACTTTGCAATGGACTAATTTTTATATTATTATATAATTTAACGCATATAAATAAAATAGCAAATTTTAATTTTCTCTTCAAAAAACCTTTAAAACTTGAACAATATAAAATAATAATATACAGAGATGACATTTATAATAATTATGATATTGCAGTGATTGCGTGATTAAAGTACTTTAAAGAATACCAAGTTCTAACTAGAATGTTCTCTTTCTCTTATTTATGTGTCAGAATGAAAGTAATAATGTAAAAAGTTAGATTAGAAAAAAGTACTAAGATGAAATAATGATGTCATTAACGATAATTCATCAAATACATCTATCCCTTTATCACATTTGATTGTGACCGTGAAATAATGACGATGAGAAAGATTACTTCTATCGCGAGGAATAACGATCATCGATTTTTCCATCTACTACATGCACGATGGCTTCTCCGTCTTTACTGACGACTAGAATACACGGATTTTATACTTTTTACGCAAAATACATGACATTATTTTATTTTCGACATTATTACCGGATTTATTCCTCTTACGATAATTTTAACTGTGAAATTTATCAGAGATTAATTTTTTATACGAAAATATCGATTAATAATGATTCAATTCAAAAGTAGCGTTCAAATCGCGACTAAATTAACTGGATAAATCCTTCAACAAGACCATTGTATCCTGCACCGCGTGCGTGAATGTTCATATGATCCAGCGTCGATACCGCATTGTTTTGGTGCCGCACGTCATTAAGCCCCCCCCCCCCCC
>NW_021849297.1:1003480-1023626 GCF_003651465.1 Formica exsecta
ATTGAATAATGACGGCACTGGATAATTCAGTGAGAGAGCATCAGGCTTAATGTAAATCGCAGTTGCCTCTTTAGGTCCGAGCAGGAAGAATTGTCGCGAACTTTATATCAAGCCACACATAAATGCAAATATATATGCTATAGCGTATAAATTATATTAAAATTATAATTGTAACATTAAATTAAGAGTATAATGAAAAATTGAATTTTCATTACGAATTTCATTATTTAACATAAAATTAATGTAAAAATATAGTTTTAACATAAAAAAATTTACATTAAATGTAATTTTTTATTTAATAGACACAAAATAAATTCGAACGTTTATAAAAATTTTACCAAAATCATTATACTATTTCCGATTTTTTTATTAAATTCTTAACTAAAAACTTCGATCGTACGGTATGTGTGCATTGTGAACGAATCGAAAGATTTATCCGTATATTGACATAAGACCGAGTGATACGCACAATCGGGCACAGATTTGACGTTAATGCGAGACTTACCAAGGAGACAGATCGTTGCTGAAGCTTGAGACCTAAGTCCTCTTTTTCATCTCCACAGTCGGTCGTATAAAACAGCACACTCTTCTTAGATCCCCTGAAATCAACCCTTGTTAGTGTCTTCGATGAGAAGAGACGTGGGTAGGATCTGTACCTTAGCGTTAAGCTCATTTTATGAGACACGAACGGGAGCTAGGCTTCCGCGGTATAATCTGATTAGCCGAGGACCATAATTCGATTGATAATCTTATCGGACATCTTCTCGCAATGCTATCGACCGATAATGCTACGATAGTGATAATTTCAAAAAAGTTTCGATACAATAAATATAGCGGAAGTGTCCAAGGATATATCATTGCTACTTAAAATATTATTTAAAACAGAGGTATACACTCTTAACAAAAGATAAATGAAAGAAATAGAGAGAAATAGAGAGAAAGGGGATGGAGAGGGAGAGAGAGAGAGAGAAAGGGAGGGGGGGAGAGAATGTATAATTTTTTAATAATAATATGATTTTCTTTTTTATATTATAAATTAAATTAAATTAAATTAATAAAGATGAATAAATTAAATTAAATACAAAAAATTACTTAACAATATATGAGTATATAACTCTTTTTAATATAATAATATAATAATCCTTATATTATAAATCGGATAATTCTATTTGAATAAAGAATGAATGTACGATATGTCGCATATCTAGCAACATTTGCGAAATTGCGATATCAAAGTTTTTTAATTAGTTCGCGTAGCAAATAATAGAAACGACCGTCGATCGTGCGGTCTCTCGACGGTCGTTTTCGAATTATACTCTTCAATTATGAGCTATAAATCAATGGCACGATCAACGCGCTCGCTCTGTCGCAGGCGATTAAGCTCGCAGGTTGATGGCAGGGTGCACACTAGCCATGGTCTGCATTTATGGTAATCGTACCTGAGCGCCTTCCCATTACGGTTGAAGGGCTGATGTTCGGCGAGCACGGGCGAATCCGTGTAGCACCGGCTCTCGCTCATAGCGACGACTACGGCATCTCTTACGACTCTTCTCAATTGGCCCAGTCACGTTGACATCTGCAATCGAAAGAGTAGAGCCATGAGAATGAGTTCGCGCACGCGATAAACAAAATTTCGGAGCTTATTGTCTTTCTTGCGATAACACATAATTTTTTTAATAACAGCTTTTTTGATCAATGTAAAATTAGTTTTTTTGCCGAAGAAAGATCATTTATCGCCGCCTTCTATCTTCCGCATCACGTATCTCTAATTGAATTTCAAATTAAAATTCCATTAAAGTAAATTCTATCTAAAATTAGCTGAGAAATGTGTTTTCGTAATCCATTCGGTTTTATCTAAAGTTTAGATCGCAAAAACATTCTCTTTTTCAATTGTCCCTAACTTGAAAATGAATGATATCTCGATTTTTATTTATTTTTATTAATATATTATTACAAGGCATAATTGCGTTTATCGTTGATCGCAATCTATAATTGTTCCTTTATCCACGAATGTGATTGAACGCAAAAGATCGAACCGGCGATAATTTCCTGCGTGCAATACAAACGTGATAATCGCTACATCACGGAATTTCCTATAGAATTTGGCCTTTGTAGAGTAAGTACGTTGGAGTGCGCATTGATAACGAACAAGAGGTACATCGATTTGATGCGGAACACGCGTTGCCGATATTCGCGTCTTCGCTATCGAGTTTGATTGTTGCGCGGCCCACGTAACAATCTCAACCTAACGACCTCGATTACTCGTAACTCCACGTTCGGATCTCGATCCGAGTGTTTCGAGGCGCCAGGCTGATCTCGCTGTGTGCAACCCACGCGCCATGATCGACTCATGCACGCTGGACAGCGTTAAATCCGATTTAGATGAGCAGTAATGGCGATCGTTGCATTTTATTTTATGCCCATAGAATCATCGCGAACAGATTATAAAAACATCAATGTCATGCAGATAGTTAAATGGAAAATGGAAAGCTAAGAATTATATAAAAGAATGTGTGACTATAACGTGATTATAAAGTAATATACTTGTTTTATGTTCGAGAGAGAGATTATTAAAGAGATTACGTGAGTATTTAAACGGAAAAGATATAAATTTAAGAGTTGTATAAAACAAAATTATGACAAATTTTTCCAATCTTTTAAATTCTTTTTTTAGCATAACTTTTTTATATATAATTCTTATTCCATAAAAAACAAATTACGTAAATAACTTAACATTAAAATTCATATTTTTATCTTTTCTCATCGAAATAAAGTAAGTGGTTTCATACATTTTTTACGCCAACTCGTGATGGAAATAGATTAAGCACGTCGTTAACCAGCACGCAATGCGAAGTACATGTTCGCGTTTGGCGCTTCGTAAGAAAAATCTTATAGCGCGTAGAGATGCCTATTAGAGGAAACACGTTAAAGATACCGTTCTGAACAGGGCTTTACGAGTGATATCCGTAAATGTATTTAAGCAACCGTACACAATGGCCGACTAATTTGCATAAGTTATGCGCGAGAAAGTTCATTCCTCCGCCATGGGCGGAAATCCATGTGTTCTATGCATGCTCGTGTATAAACGCGAATACACAACACATTGCGTGAGCGGGATTCCGCTACAGTCAACGCATAATCAGACGCACTTCGCGATTTTAAGTAGTAACACCCGAAAAAAGGGAAGATTAATCGGATTTTATATCGTACTGAGAAATTCATTATTTCATAAAATTAGACGAAGCAACCGAGAACACAATTTATCGTACAAAATAGATGAATTAAAAAATAAGATTAATGAGAACTTTATTTCTTCGAAAATGAGCGGATGGTGTTCGATATCAAGTAACGAAAATAAACGAAATAATAATTTTTTATTTTATGCGCGATTGAAAAAAAAGCTCTCTGGAAATATTACAGGAGCAAAATAATTTTAATGTAAATTTTACTTTATCAGAATTTTAATTTAACATTTAATTACAAAGGTATATTCAATCTCTGTCTCGAACGTTTACGTAAAAAGTTACGAATACAAATAAAGGATTAATTAATTTTTCATAAAAATTGATTCAAAATTGGTAAAAAATTCATAGATAAATATTACTTATAATTAATAATTTAATACTTTCCATCGCGCTCTTTCATGGCTTTCTTTCTCTCTTTCTCTTTCTCCTGTTTACTTTAATAAAAAATCTTTTAAGATAACTCTTACTTACAATTAATAATTTAATAACTTCTGTTATGCATAGCTTGTTCATTTTAATAAGAAACCTTTTGCACGAAAGCTTTTGAAGTACGTTCTATCAAGGAATCGATAAAATTCATTTCATATTAAAATTGCAAATCATTTATCGGATACTTTAATAGATGGAAAATCAATTGTAAAGAAGTCAAAGCGTTCCGAGAGTTAAATATAAAAAAAAAATGTTAAACATAAAAAAAGAAATCTTTTGATATCAAGCAAAAATTCGATCGTTAGTGTATATTTTCTATAAAAAGGCAATATAAAAGAACTTGTATGACGAAGCATAGCAATGTATCAGAAACTATATAAGCAACGATAATGTGTAAAATAAACATGTTATACCACATTATACGATTTGTATATAAAATATATAATGCATGATAATACAATAATAAATTACTACATCGCGTAAACGACTATAATTAAAATCGAATATTTGCTCTCCATAAATGAATTGTCGCTTTAAATTAACAAATTTACACAGAAATATAAACAAGTTTATCTACGCGATAGCAATGCAATTTTTTTTAATTCTGTGTTCTGCTGTTGCGTCATACATTATTAACAAATTGCACGCGGGTTATCCTTCGTTACTGTGCAGTCCGGTATATCGTGTGATATTCTGAAACTGCAACTAATTGCGAGCACGTCTAACAAGTCGACCTTGACGCGTGCGTAATGGCAAGAATACAGGCCGCAGGGGAGACATCAATAGAAACATGATAATGATCGTATGTTATACATCGACGGCACGTACAGCTTTATGAGTTTGATCAACCAGCCGCAACGCCGTTTCACGCCGTCGCGGATCGCTTTCAAATAATAGCGTTGCGCCGCAAATAAACGAACGACCACGCCTGTGATTCTATTCAGAGATAGGTTTTAGCGAAAAACTTGCATTGTGTGATGCGAAACTTTTATTAAAAGATTTCTATGTGCGTACTATTACTTTCGTTCTCTTTTATTTTATTTTAAAAATATAAGTTCAAATAAATTTAAAATAAATAAGTTTAGAAAAAATATACACAAAATGTGCTTCGTTAGAGACAACCCTAATTAACTATAAATGATAGGTAACTGTATGTATAAATGTTCCATTGCATTAGACGTGCAAAATCATATAAAATTTAATATAATATATAACATATAAAATTTAATTACAAAGGTATATTCAATCTCTGTCTCGAACGTTTACGTAAAAAGTTACGAATACAAATAAAGGATTAATTAATTTTTCATAAAAATTGATTCAAAATTGGTAAAAAATTCATAGATAAATATTACTTATAATTAATAATTTAATACTTTCCATCGCGCTCTTTCATGGCTTTCTTTCTCTCTTTCTCTTTCTCCTGTTTACTTTAATAAAAAATCTTTTAAGATAACTCTTACTTACAATTAATAATTTAATAACTTCTGTTATGCATAGCTTGTTCATTTTAATAAGAAACCTTTTGCACGAAAGCTTTTGAAGTACGTTCTATCAAGGAATCGATAAAATTCATTTCATATTAAAATTGCAAATCATTTATCGGATACTTTAATAGATGGAAAATCAATTGTAAAGAAGTCAAAGCGTTCCGAGAGTTAAATATAAAAAAAAAATGTTAAACATAAAAAAAGAAATCTTTTGATATCAAGCAAAAATTCGATCGTTAGTGTATATTTTCTATAAAAAGGCAATATAAAAGAACTTGTATGACGAAGCATAGCAATGTATCAGAAACTATATAAGCAACGATAATGTGTAAAATAAACATGTTATACCACATTATACGATTTGTATATAAAATATATAATGCATGATAATACAATAATAAATTACTACATCGCGTAAACGACTATAATTAAAATCGAATATTTGCTCTCCATAAATGAATTGTCGCTTTAAATTAACAAATTTACACAGAAATATAAACAAGTTTATCTACGCGATAGCAATGCAATTTTTTTTAATTCTGTGTTCTGCTGTTGCGTCATACATTATTAACAAATTGCACGCGGGTTATCCTTCGTTACTGTGCAGTCCGGTATATCGTGTGATATTCTGAAACTGCAACTAATTGCGAGCACGTCTAACAAGTCGACCTTGACGCGTGCGTAATGGCAAGAATACAGGCCGCAGGGGAGACATCAATAGAAACATGATAATGATCGTATGTTATACATCGACGGCACGTACAGCTTTATGAGTTTGATCAACCAGCCGCAACGCCGTTTCACGCCGTCGCGGATCGCTTTCAAATAATAGCGTTGCGCCGCAAATAAACGAACGACCACGCCTGTGATTCTATTCAGAGATAGGTTTTAGCGAAAAACTTGCATTGTGTGATGCGAAACTTTTATTAAAAGATTTCTATGTGCGTACTATTACTTTCGTTCTCTTTTATTTTATTTTAAAAATATAAGTTCAAATAAATTTAAAATAAATCAGTTTAGAAAAAATATACACAAAATGTGCTTCGTTAGAGACAACCCTAATTAACTATAAATGATAGGTAACTGTATGTATAAATGTTCCATTGCATTAGACGTGCAAAATCATATAAAATTTAATATAATATATAATATATAAAATATATATAATATATAAAATTTTAATTTTTATAAAAAGAAATACGACAGTAGTATTGGCTTCAATTGCTGCTGCAGTGAAACTGTGATTAAAACATTAGCCGATACTATATATTAAGCATTTTTTACTTGCATACTACAGACTGATACTACAGAATATTTACGTATATAAATACGTGCGACACAGACGATACGTTATAAAGGGTGTACGCGAAAAGGGTGAATTATGCATGACCAAGATCCGTGACGGAATTGACGGCTACACAGCTGTTCGTCAGGTGTACTTTCGAGTTCGTAAGTTAGTGAGTTTGCCGAGCTAAAACTTCCTCAGAGGATATTTCTTGGGATTTCGAATGTCGTGGATTTACTTCGATGTCTGCTCGTTGCAAATTGTGGGATACAGAAAAGAAAAGAGACACAACTTAATCTTTGTTTATTTCTCTTCTCGCTATTGCCAATAAAAATGATATTCCAACTATAGAGAAGTCTGTGTGTGACCACAGATTACAGAAATTTTACATATATTATATGTATACGTACATGATATGTTGCGTGTACATGATATGTTGCTTGTTAGAGGATTGAGTGTAATAGCGATCAGTATATTTCGCTACTCCTTGATACACGACCAATCGGAATTAATGTCGAGTACTTAAAAATTGCATATCTACTGTGATAAATGTACGTAGTCGTGTATAAATCGCGACTTTTGTCGAAGGGGCCAGGCTATATATTTATCCACACAGATTTTGCGAGAAGATTCATCGGAGTCGGAATCGGAGAATCTCTAAAAGCACAGCGTTTCAGAAATGTGTCAGCTCAGCATATAAGCGCGTGAAATGATACGCGGAGCGATTTAAAGCCTCGCGTGATATTTCTTCAGCGTCTCGATGTAATCAAACACGAGCAGAGATTGCATTTTAAGCTTTCCATTTGCTGTGCGGAATTGCATGTAAGTGCAATATATTTAAGCTTACCTAGCACGAGCGAATATTAGCATTTTGATGAAACACACGATATGCACGACGCGGAGAAAAAGAGACATCGCTGCACCTCGATATCCATATATGATATATGATATCGCACGTAATTAAAATTGTACGCAGTATTAGCGATGGGCACGTGGTAAACGTGGAAGCAAATCTCGATACGTCTTGTCAGCATCGACAATGCGGCGCGTAGAAACGCGGAGAAGCACGCGCGTTGCAATGACGCGCGCGATATATGTAGATACGCATCAAAAAGCATGGAACGCTAAAAAAGGAGAATGCGGTCGACACAATGGAGCGCCGGCAGACGCGCAACGGATACGCGAGTTTACGGTATCGTAATACGATCCGTGCAATAATAACGTACGAATAAACGGCGAAATAACCGTCCCATCGAGAGTATTGTAAAGTCCCATTATCGTTGATATACCGATACAAGGACGTACAATGGAAACAACGCCGTGACGGATGCGTCTTGTCGACGTGTTATTTATCAGCTGTGTAACTTAATAAATAACGATACGCATGTTTCAGCCTATTGACCAATCGTGATTCGAGTCAAAGACGAGTTTATAATTACAGATTAATAAAAACGAAGAAAAAAATATACACGAGATGTGTGTTAATAAGCAGATCGGCCGACTGATCATAAAAATCGAGCAGATTTGTTGTTTCGTAATTGAAATGCTAAATGGACTTACTATATATATATGTATAGTCATTAGTTTTTAAATATAATATAATTTTCGGTTAAAATACATTAATTAAATTACAAAATAACATCCTGAGGAGCACAGTTTGTTTGTGTATGTCTCGCGTTCTTATTTGCTCTCTCTGTCTCTCTCTCCCTCTCTCTAAAAAGTTTATCTCTCAATTATCATTACGAACCGGAATTTCTCACTTATCTGAGAGCTCGGCCAGGGCAATCCGAAGAAATTGCCCCGAATAATCAATTAGAATTCCGCTTTCGATTCGACGAAGAGGGATAACTGATCAAATTTAGCTTTATGTAATCCAAACCTTCGTTGTACGTGATGTGCGAATTAAATTATCTATATCTTACATTTTCTCTCTCTCTCTCTCTCTCTCTCTCTCTCTTTCAATTGTTAAATGTATGCGTGCATGTTTATAACACAACTCTGAAAATATAGTTTTAAATATAGTAAAATTCTTTATTGATGATAACAAGAGATATTGTGATCATAAAACAAATTGTTTTCGAAATTACAAGATATATTACTTTTGGAATCGATTTGTTTTTACCATTTGAATGCGTTTGCAACATTTATCCGAGTATTTTGTTACGCATCTGAAACTCATCTCTGAAGCTTCTCGCTAAAAAGATTTGCCTCAGTTTCCGTGAATGTCATTTGCGCCATCGCGTCGTATCCGTTCGAGAAGGAGGGAGATAAGCTGGATAATAACTTGCGTATATAGGTGCACAGAGAGAATACCGTATTCTCGATTATGGTAATCAGTGCGATCTGTCGCATGAAAAGCGTTTGATAGTGCGAAGACTGAACTTTTATGATTATGGGATATGCCAGGAATACCCAGACATATCTGGGTTTTTTTTACGTTCTCTTGAAGAATATATCTGATATAATTCATTCGTTTGTCTTAAAACGACTCTGTCCTTTAAATTTATCAAGCAAACTTGTTTGTAGAAGCAACGATATTATATTTTACAGATGATTATATCTTACTGTTAGCACTTTTGTCAGAATACGCCTCGCGATCTTCCTGTATATTATCTCGTATGCACGCTAGTTGTAATATTCGTAACATGTTGAACATTTTTTTATAATAATAAAACTATGGCAAAACGATAAAAGACAAGCTTGTAAAAGACGAACACTCCAGCGGAAATTACATCGGAAGTACTAATTACTTTCTTCGATGGTAAATGATCCGCGATAAAAGCCTCATCATATATTAATAAGCTTTCTCGGCTTAGAAAAAAACAAAAGTGCCCATTGACTTGAAGCCATGTCTGTTAAGTTTGTTCAAGCTTACTTTAGACATTTGTGTACATCTGGTAATTTATGATCGCCATACGATTAACCATTCGAGTATCATTTAACTGTTCATTTATAAAGGCTCCATTTAAAAAAAGAATCTGCTATTATTACTTTTTATAGTAAAGTGAAGTACTTTAGCAGTAGAAGTACTTTCTGTATGAATTTCCGCCGGATAACACTTAGTGTCACGTGTGTTTGCGCAAGCGTTTTTTTATTATTATTACGAAATATTAATGATTCTTTTATCGTTATATATCGATTCGCTTATACAATAATGGGCTTCCGCGTCTAGTAAGTACGAATATTGCGTTAGGCTACACATATATATACACACGCAAATTCTAAACAAATGTGTACTTATTAAGATTTATATTTAATCCTTTTATATATCTGAGTTGTATTTACTAGATATCGTGTATTTCCTATCGATTACAGATATTAGAAATCCGATTATAAGAATTACATTTATTTCAATATCGAATCAACAAATTTTGAATCACAAAGAAATAAAAAAATTTGAGTAAATTAAACAATGATTTTTGCCAATGTATATTTTAATGTCATTTTATTTATTTAATTTCAAGTGAAGCAGTTTTATAGAACTTTAATTTGTGCGGTTGTTTTAAAAAGATAAAAATCGATCATATTTTTATTAGACAAAACTAGATATCAAGTTCAACAAAGATCTATAATCCAGAGAAAGAGAAAAAGAGAAAGAACGCAATATTTAGGATTATCTTGTGTATAGTTGAGTAGATAAATAATGTTTCAAATACGCGAATCTAAAATCTATTCCTCGCGTAATTGCACGTGTTCGCATGACTGCTGTTGATGTAGGGCGGAAATCATTGGTCGAATACAACAACCCTTTTTCGCAATTTGCGGAGCCATATATCTGTTTATGAAGCCCACCATTGCCGAGCATAATGACACCGCAGATATATCTTTACGATCCTATTTCACGCAACCACACACACAATGCGGGATTGAATATTTTATAGTATAGAATGACTAAAATAGAGAGATTTTGCAGTATGATATAAACCATTCGCATATTACGTTTATCATAAAAATATTAATCAAAATCATTTAAAATTTTTTAAATTCTCAATCACATACGTATATTTGTAAGAAATTTCTGTTATATATGAAATTAATATTATTTTGATAATAGTTCATGAAAAAAGGGTAGAAACGAGAAAGAAAATAATTAAAAATTATAAATCATTTTTTGAACTAGAATAATATTAAACAATATAACACATTTACACGAAAGTGTAATGTATTTACTTCTCTATATCGAACTTGCTAACAGCGCTATTTGATATCCGATATATATTTCATTATTTGCATTCACGCTTCGAGATTTGAAACATATCGTATTCGTATAGTAGGTTTCGATTTTAGACTTTCTATTAACGGAGTAACGCCACGCAATCTCAAAGACGGATCGCTTGTAAGAATTATATAATCGTGAAACAATATAACACATTTACACGCGAAAGTGTAATGTATTTACTTCTCTATATCGAACTTGCTAACAGCGCTATTTGATATCCGATATAAATTTCATTATTTGCATTCACGCTTCGAGATTTGAAACATATCGTATTCGTATAGTAGGTTTCGATTTTAGACTTTCTATTAACGGAGTAACGCCACGCAATCTCAAAGACGGATCGCTTGTAAGAATTATATAATCGTGATACAGGAGAGATGTAAGAAGGCAGGTATTCAAGCAGCACTCGCAAGTAAAACGGTGTAACGTCCAGCATTCATAACTCGATGCTGCGAGGCGAAATCAGATGTAATCGCTCTGATGCGCCGAAACGAAAAATCCTCGCACCTCGAGCTATTCGCAGAGCTGAGACGGAGGAGTTCGCATAATACGACTCGAGCAATGAAAATGGCAAAGCGGTCTGTTTCCCATAGTACTTGCGAGCTAGCAGATGCAGCAGCCCGGAGTCATCGCATTACAAACACGCTATTCCGCCGTTCCGACGTATTCGCGACGCGTTAGCTCGGCTGTCGCGCGGTCGTCATGACAATTATAGCGAATGACAGAGATCGCGCTCCGATGTAATGTCCGATAAATTGCACGATAGTAAGAAAAAATCGATAATCTTGACAAACTCGCGAGTTTTCTCCTCGGTTTCGCACATTTTCTTGATAGACTTTCGCGTAGCTTACGCGATTAATCCCAACTTAATCTCGGATTATCCTCAGGTAACGCGACTTAATTTTTTAAGTTCTATAGAAAGGACATTGGATTAGAACATTTTAAATCATCTTTTGAAAAAATCCGCGGAGATATAAAGTCCAGATCTGATTCATTTAAGGAATACATGACTTTTAATTGCATCATCAACGGTGCTAATTGACGTTGCAATAATAAATACTTTAATAAATTTTTTATATTGATATCTGGCATTAAATAAATACATTTGTTTGTTGCATCTGTCCAATATACAATGTATTAAAAAATAAGTTTAAACTTTTTTGAAAAAAAAAAAAAAAAAAAGTTTTATCTAAATATATCTATAATTTCACACTATTAAATATAATTATATTTACACATTTGCTATCGTACTTTTAAGTATTTCATATTTGCTACCAGTATTCTCATTCTCACTATTGTTACGTAACGCTCTTTCCACCATCTCTGAGGACACGTGCCAGTATGCATGATTTATGCCTTTGTATTCAAAGGGGTCGCGAAAAAAAAAAAATCTCAGGCAAGATGTTTTTCCGATCCCCGGGGTCAGGAAGCGCGAATAAAGCTGGCGACAATTTCGCCCATTAACGAGATATTCAACCCCCCCCCCCCCCTCTTTCCGAAACCGGTCTTTCTCATCTCTTCATGAATTAGGCTCTCGCGCTCCCTATGCTAGTTTACGCTGGCAGTGATGTATCGCGCTTTAATAGTGCGTCTGTCCCGAAACGATTCGGTAACCGTCTCTGGCTGGAATAACGCGTTTCTGGCAGCAGTTGTGTGTGAATGGGTGCTTGTCCTCTCACATCACTCTCATGAAATCATTCCTGCGTGGTGAGGAAGATAAGTGGTGACGGGATCAGACAGGAAGAAGCGAATCGGATGTGAAAAGCGAATTGTTTGGAAAGAATATTTTTTATAGCTTTTTTGAATATACATTAATTTGAGTTTAAATCTGTAACATTTTTAACCTATTTTTCGTCATTTAATTATTAATTCAGCGATATTAATTTAAACTAAAATAGATTATATTATTTAATCAGATACTCTTATTCAGATACTTAGATATTCTTAAAATAAAACATTCAGTTATAAAGAGAAGGAAGTTCGAATGTTGCCAAGAAATAAATCGTACCTAGTAATAAATATTATAATGGTTCCGCTTTATAGCGGAAAGCTAAGAATGTTTTACGGTACGCTATAAATAACGATATATGAGAAGCGTCGATTCTCAGAAAGCCTTAATCGCAACGGAATAATTTCCCTTCTTTTCTTCTCTTGCGAAAACAAATAGAATTAATAAAATTCTTGCAGAGTTGTTTATTACCACTCGAAAATTGATGCGTGAGCACATTGCTCGTTCTCCGAACACATATAGAGTCTCAATTATTCAACATATTACATTGCATATTACATTTCCGTCAGACGGTCTTATTTTTCTTTATATAACGGCAACGCTTCAATGCTCACGGATGAAGGTACTCTTACTTTAAGATGCGAGCTAAT
Source organism: Formica exsecta (assembly GCF_003651465.1). Classification (NCBI taxonomy): domain Eukaryota; kingdom Metazoa; phylum Arthropoda; class Insecta; order Hymenoptera; family Formicidae; genus Formica; species Formica exsecta. The sequence goes on from NW_021849297.1 coordinate 1,016,528, forward strand.
TTACATAATTCCAAAAAAAAAAACCAGTTTAACTTTTCATAATTAACGATCACGTAAATCTAATTGAAAATTTTCAAGTATCTTTTGTTCATTTTTGTCTCTGACGGGTTTTCTTCGCAAAAAAGAGAGCGGCGGTTAAGTCAATAAATAGAAGGAATTGAGGGTTTATCTTGAAAATCAGGCCTCTGACGAAAAGTGTATTGAATTATTTGATATACCAAATTGTAGTTTCTTATCTCAAGATCTCTCGCTTACTGATATTGTTGCTTGTAGCTTCTCTTTAATATAAGTTAAGCTTGTATTTTTGCCGGATAGGTTCATATAATTAATTATTGTCTTTATATGTTATAAATGTAATACGTCCCAGAGAATACATTAAAATTTAAATATTTTAAAACTAAAAAAATATTTAAAAAAATATTAAAATATTTAAAGCATGTTCGGCCGTAAATTAATATTATTTTATATATTGTAGATAAATGTACAGGTTTGAATTTAATTAGTTTTATTAATTCATGTCTTCGTAAATTCACTTCAGAAATCACAACTCTATTCGTACGTAATTTAAACTTATTTAGTGCTTTGTGATCGTGGAAAAGAGAGAATTGATATCGAGAATTGATATCGAGTAAAAGTTAACGAAAGAGAGAGAGAGAGAGAGAGAAAGATATATAGAGAGAAAAGAAATCGAATTAGCTTGACTGTATATCAGGATTCTTCTTCTTTCAACTTCCAAGGACCATTATTAAATTATGTCCCTGCGGCGTATTCCGCGAAGAAGATGCGCATGATTCGCCGCGTTCGCACGCCAGATTCAGTCGAGTGAACCGAGTTTCACCTCGCCCCCGTATAATCAATGATATATGCAATGGAAAGAAGGAAAGTCTGCGAAGTTTAAAGATGCAGAAAATACAGATACATTGTATATATGTGTATATAGGTACTGTGGGTTTAGCTCGATTATTTATCGGCGGATCGAATTTGCCGCGTGTCGCACATAAGAGTCGGCGTAATAATTCTCGAATACAATCGGATATTCTTCAGTGATTGATTTACTGATCGGGGCACGGGAAGTGAGTCTGTCCCGTCGACGATTATAAAGACGCGATACAACAACGACCGTACATACGCCGGATTCCGATTTAGTCTCCGGCATGTTCGTCGTTGTAGTCGTCGACATGAGAATTCCGAATTGTACACGAACGATCTTGATTCTCTCGGATCTGAAAGCTGTTATCTACAATTCCGCCGATGAGCATGTTCCATTATTCATGCTCTATGAATAATCGCACGGACGGATAACGTTCGATAAGAAGCAAGAGTAACGCGAGATTGAAAAAAACGATAGGAACGATGAAAAGAAGGGAATTTTTTACAACAGGTTGGAATTGTTCGAACGAGTTGCATTGATGAATTTTAGAAATATGCGAAATCGTAATTGATGAAATTTCACATTTTAAATTTACCCTATTATCGTATTTAATGACAGGATATTTATGGAATATATATTGCCTTTTGTATCCTTCAAAGAATATTTATAGCTTTGTTAAATTGTCTTATTGTCATTATTTATTAAAAATTAAGGGAACAAAGAAAGATTTTTTAAGAATTATCCAATGTATTAGAAGCTAATCAGCAGGTACAAAATTGTCAATTAAACTTGAAATTAGAGTTCTTTTTCTCTTTATCTTACCAATTATTTTGTTAAATATTAAACAACCTGAAATTTTTTTCTCGGTATAATATATTACTTTATACTCTTACGATAATCTTTAATGTACATCGCGATGGTTTCGCTTTAATGTGTTCCATCTGTATTCTGTCGTCACGGGCTTGTTCGCCTTAGTACAAAACTCGATCGATGACTACACAAGGACGTAAATGATAGCTCATATATAGGTGTAGTTATGTGTAACAGCGAGAGTCGAATATATTGAAATACACATAATTTTTTTCTCCTTCATCAAAAATGGCACATTTTCCAGCAAAAAAAAAAAATATATATATATAAATACTATTTTAAACGGAGAATTTGCAGTCCAATCCTCAATTGTCAATTTTCAATAAATAATAATGATGAGATGTTTTTATTTAATATGACTGCTCCAACCGCTATGTAGAAATTACGCTGGGCCGTCATGACAAATAGCAAGCGGTAAAGATATCAAACGGAAAGGAGATATCAAGGTATCATTACGTGCACGAGAATCAAGGTATCATTACGCGCGCTCCCGACTGCTCCGTTTCAGAACTCCATTCATTGTCTGATGCTCTCTGCATAGCCGGATCGCTGCGTTATAGTGCTTCCGTTTCTCACGAAATATCGCAATGTTCTGCAACCAGTTTGACGAACATTCTGACTTCGTAATGTAATTCGCCAACTTGAAACGTACGTTTAGACTGTGATTAATAGCGCACCGATTGCAAAGTTATTCTACATTAAACATGATTTTGTATTCTGCATAATTTCGATTGTGTTAAAGTTGTTTAGTTAGAATGCAAAATTTTATGTAAGGAGAAAGAGAGGAAGAAGAAACTTGAAAAAAAAGTTGGTTTAAGCATATAATATTGTTGAAACCAAAACATTTTTTTATTATATATTTCTTTATATGTTTTAAAATGTGCAATAAAAAAAAAAAGTAAACTATCTTGTTTCTTCAATTAAAATAAATGTTCTGTATTTTATATACATTCCCAAAATTGTAAATTAAAAAATTATAATCATGTTTTTTTTTAGAATAATTGTTATAATTAGCAACAATTGCGTTGTCTTCAGTTTAAACGTAATAGGATTTTACAGCGATTGTCTCTTATTGTCACAGAATTTGCGTGGACGCCAATTATAAATTGTTTCGTAGATAGGTATAGGTATATATCCATAGAGAAACATGGGTGAACGGAGATAAGTAAATTGTCGCGTATAAATTATTAACGTACAAGTTTACCACTGTCTACGAATCGATGGCAATAGTTGATAAATTGCTATTGACAATATATCAGTAGCTTATAGATCGTCTATAGTGAATAGTAGATAACAATTTCCTTCATTAATAAATCCTAGGTAAAGGCAATAGTTGCGTATATTCTTACATATAAGCATAACGATCGAATATGTGCAGATAATACATATAAATATTAGAGTTTACCGTCTTTCCAGCCTTTAGATATCCGCGAATAAAATTCTTTTAAAATATTTACGGGCTGATTCTTAAATAATTTCATTATCTTTGTTTCTGGATTCAAAATTATTTTAGAATAATCTGTGAAAATAATGCAAGTAAAAAATTCTTTCTCGTAAATATTAAAATAAAAATTTATAAATTATTTCCTTCAAATATTGTCTCTCCCTCTCTTTTTCTGAGAGATTTTTAAAAAACTTTTTTTCCAGTATGGTGCAAAATTATAATCGCAAGAGTTATAATTTTGCATAACGGTATACGATTGATTAGTAGAATAAGAATATTACGGAAATATTAAAGGAATTAAATTTTCAGTGATTTAGTACTCGAAGAACTTATGCATCCTTCATACGTAGAGCTTAAAGATATAATTCCTCGAATTTGAAGGGAGGTCGTTTCCTATAGCGGGAATTCTACACTATTCTATTGCTCTATCGATTTATTTCGAAGTCTCACCGGTATTCCGGCGTTATATGTTCTCGGGACGAAGACTCTCCCCATGCTCTGATGAATACGTAACGTTCGGCCGTAAATATCTGGCCGCGAACAGCTCCGGTTACGAGCGACGACGTTTTTTCTTCTCTATCCGGTCGCTTCCAATTTCCATCTGTAATCCGCCGGTAATGTTTCAAGCACAGCGAGGCGTCCGTCTCTTCAATTATTCCCGCGAAGAATAAACAGCGGTTATCGTAAACTCTGGACCACGAGTGGCAAAGTATCGGGTTAAGACTTGTAGCACGTACAAATGCGCGAAGCGCGCATATACGGGTGCAATATTCGCGAACGTTTACGATACGTTTAGACCTGACGTTTATTTTATGACCTCTCACCCTGCGCGTCTCTCTTTCTCTCTCTTTCTTTCGTTCCACACGAAGCAATAAGTCGATATGTAAAAGAGATGATGCGCAATAGAAAGTTAAGAACCGTTTTAATAGGCAAAACAGCATGAAATATATGCCTCCATCCGTTAACAACAACGATAAACATTGCCTCCTATTGATTGTGTCATATTTGACGTACACCTTATTACAGGTTGAAGTATTACAACCCGAATAATAAGAGAATAAATTATATATTAATTAATCATAATGTCTTTGCGAGTGTGGTGACTGCACAATATAATATATTGTGATTTATTTTTCTTTTACATCCGGTAACCGTATCAACTATGTTATTATAAACGTTTAAATGTCTGACGATATAAAACAAAATCGAAATCTGTTCCTTTTATTTGCATGTGTCATGATAAAACTATCGTAACTATCCAATCAATCCATTCTGCAGAGTAAAAGGGCCTCTCTCTCGACAACGAACACGGATAAGTGCTTAAAAAAACAATTCGTTTGCCCGATCGCGAACCGAGAGAAAAAAATGTCGTGCCTCACGTAATCTCGTCTAACGGTATATTCATTATGCACTACGGAGTCGTAAGCCCTCAAATCCGTTATGAAATTGATGAAATTGATCACCCGTTGCGTTTTCGCTCATTAAAAGTTTCATTACTTGTTGCAATTTCGATGCAACTACATTTGCATAAGTTTCAGCTCTCGCGATAATGATGCAAAAATTTAATAAGATGTTAAGAAGTGAAATATTGATCCATCAGATCCGTCAAGCGGTCCAACCGTCTTACAGATCTCTTTCTGGGATTCGAAAAGTACGTAGCAAATCGATTAATGAAAAACTTATAGTAGTAAATATCTTTGTCTTACATGATCACTCTCGTTTTTTCTCAGCTTTTATGTACTTTTGCATATTTTATAATTATCATCTGAAATAATATCAGTGAGAGATCCGTATGATAATACGATAATGCTCTTTATATTTTATAAAAACAAACCTGTAAATATTAATCAATGTACATAATACATCTTTTATAAAGTTTAAATATTAGCGAGATAATAATTTAAGATTCTCGAAAAAACTTCCTAAATAACTTTTGAAGCCATAATCTTCTTAAAAAAATCATTTTTTTTTATGCAAACATAGTTGAAATTGTTAATTAGAATTCATTTTTTGTCGGACTATAAACAAAATTGATGTTACAAAAACATTTAGAAAATGTTAATATTCCATTAAATTCCTATATAAAGCGTAAGTGTATTATACAAAGTGACAAAAGAGTATACTTTATAAAGGCTTAAGAACCGGCCCCCCTAACGAGAGTATCGATTAACATCACGGTGTTAATTCTAGAAGAAGCTCTCCTGACTTCCACGCGAACAATTTACAATATGGCGCACAACTTATGCAATGACGAAAGAGCGAAGGGTCGTCATTAGGGCATAATTGACGGAGGTAAAACTTGAAGTTGTCGGCCGGGCGGCAGAGGACGGACACGTTTGAGAATAAATTTATCGTCAAATTACCGCTCGTTAATAATCGTGACGGATAGAAGTAGCGAATTTGTAGATATAATTTCGCGGCGCAATTATTATTTAACGAGCTGTTTCAATGCTAAATTTTCCGCAGCTCGGACTCTCACTTAAGTCGCGCGTATTTAACCACCAGACGAACCGATTCTGATACGCTCTCTGCACACACTCGATCGACAGATTTATTATATGCGATGTAATTAGTTATTAGCGATTCGAAACACAAGCCATGCTTATATTTCATATCTGGAATATTAATGATTCAATACACCGCGCGCGGCGACGTTGCTATTATTTTGATTTTCTTGGTGATAAGACTGACATCTAATAAGGAAAGCTTGTCATACCGGAAATTTTAATTAAACTTCTAGAGGGATCTAAAATAAATAAATATAAAAATCTTTAAGTACTGCAAAAAAAAAAAAAAAACGTTTCTAGGAAGTAAAACTATTTGATTGTAAAAAGAGAAGAGGAAAATTTTTCTCTATGTATATAGTTAATAAATTATACAAAGCTTTTTTTGTTAATTATTGATAATAATAAAGGCATTATTGCGAAGCTGTTTGTGTCATAATTCTTGGATAAATAGAGAAACCCTATTTATTTAAAAGAATGTCGGTAATGAATAAATATCGGAATGAATATCCGAGTTACTTGAGTAGCGTTATTGAAACTCCATAACGAACGATTATATTTAATTATTGTTGACGATACCAAGATTTTATCCCGATATGTCTTTAATTGGTACCGAATGCTGTGGGTGACGTATATCTGCAGCAATGGTTTGAACCTGAAGCATCGAAGCATCTTTATCCCCTTTTATGAGTGATATTTTTAAATTTATTTTTTATGAAATAACATATGACATTTTTACTACATATTTTATAACGTGGACATATATAAAGACAGTATTTTGATTAATTTTTTATAAATGTCCATACTTACTAAATACTACAATAAAATATTACTTAAATATCTTCTAATAACGTGGTTATATAAATAAAATAATTAAGCAGATGTAGATTGATTTAGACTTATAAATGAAAAAAGATAAGAAACAAAAATTCTTTTGTGCGTTTCTCTACATAAGTATGATTTATCGTAAAAAAATCAATAACTAATGCAAGTTATAATTAACCATGAGTAAGAAAAAAATGTGGTAAATATATATAAAACATTATTTAAATTATTAGCTTTATCTTTAGCAAATAATGTTTTTACATAAATTTTTTATAAATTCTCTCTACTTTTTTTTGGGGTTGACTTGTCAGAAAGTAAGATGTTTAGTAATGAGCGTGCGAATTTTTTGAAAATTCCTTGAGAGCGATGCCTCTCTTGGGAAATCTTTGGACGTTCTAACAGGCGAGCAACACCTGGCGACAGGTGTTAAGGGAGTATGTATATTCATACTATCTGATACTAAATGTCCGAAAGACTCTTAAGTAATGTCTCGCCTATGTTTTGCAATAAAAATGTTTGTTATGTATCTTTCATTTGGAAAATAATATTTTTGAAATAATTATTCTTAATTTTGAAGTACAAATG
>NW_021849297.1:1023656-1033111 GCF_003651465.1 Formica exsecta
TAAATATATAATTACAATAATTTTTTTTTTAATGATATTCATTTCTCTCTTCTTGGATATATGGATTTAATATTATACTGCAATTAGGTGAGTGTGTATCCAATTTTCTTTAGGTCTAATAATTACATCTACAATGTTTTCCCGATGCTTAACTTTTATACATTGCCAAGACACGTAATTCTTAGTGGCCATTACAATCTTATCTGACGCCTTGATTAATATCTAGCAGGAGATGAAGGGTATTAAGAGAACATTATACGTAATTTATGGCAGTCATGTTACCACACAAGCGTAAGCCACATTGCCTTGCGATATTGTATACTATGCTAACAATAATTTAAGGTTTCGATAACAGGAAAAATCAAGTATCAAGATCAAGATATAGTTTGTATATAATTTTAATACATTAGAATATATTACCACATATATCAGGCTCAACTCTTCTACACTCGCGCGAGTCATTTGGCGATGTAACTTTATGAGGGTTAAAGAGATTCGAATGTGTTGGAAGTTGTTGCATCAAGATGATAATTTGTGATTTAATTAAAAGACGAGCGATAACTCTTTGCATCATGTAGTAAATAAAGTCACGTGCGCATGTGATATATAATTAAACTGTTTTCCCTTTTAGTTAAGACAATAATTTTTTTTAAATTTTTATATTAACTCACTTTTTTTTCAGACAAACTCGATTCAGCAAACGTCGCGACATAGTTAACTCATAAATATGCGTAAGACCTACGGCATTGAACGTTCGTTGGGTTTTTAACTTGCGCCACAATTTCCGGCTATTTCTCTCACCCTTCGCGGTTTCCCTTCTGACCTTCTTACGGGAGGCCTCATCCTGTTCGACGAAATAATTTCCGCTTCTTTCAATTGTTGCCTATCATGCTCGTCTGAAATCTAATTTTTAGATATATTTTCTAGCAAAAACTACAATACTATTTCTCTGTGGAGAAAGAGGAAAGGGCTAAACCAAATGTTAATTTCGAGTTTTCTTTACTTTTCATTTTTTCATCTATAACTTTTTTTGTATTATGATATGTATCGCTACAAAATTCGTTAAATAAAAAAATTAAAAGAATTTTAACTTTCAGTGATGCTCTTTAGTTTGCATTAATATTTTATAAATATCTTATTATTTTCAAATTAACTTTACATATATATGTATTTTTATTGTTATCATCAAATATAATGCGTAAATCTCTCTACAATACTAATATTTTAATATAAACATTATACAGATCTACATATGATTACTACTATTAATGTTTAATTTTTTACAGATATTATTTTATAGAATTTCTTTGTGTTTGTATAAATGATCGTTAATTTGCTATGTCTTATCTTCGATACCGTTCTAGGAGATTTCTGTTATTATCTTCCTTCAAAGTTGGCTTCCTTCCAATATCCTTTATGTTTCCCTCTGGCTCTACCAAGATATAGAACTGTTTCCCTCATTCGTGTCTCACGATTGAAACGATCACTTTAACGGTTCTTGACATCGCATAATTTAACGGTATTTCAATGAGCAGTCGGTATTCTATCTCAATAATTAGAGCTTTTTTATTAAAAATATATCAATAATATTACATGTCATATGCAATCATTGATTGCCATCTTTTATTTGTTTCTTTTACTAACTACTCCATTCGCAAAGCTCGCAATATTAGTTGCGTGTACCATCGTTTAATTTTTTTTTTCTCAAACACTTGTTATTTAAAAATTATTAATAGTATTGTCGATAAAATTCCCTTCCTTATCCTCAAAAGCAAATAATAAAACGCGTATTTTATTGTCTTATTTGTGTTATAAAATTACTCTTATTAATAGACTTACAACACGATTCTTGTTCAACTTTAATATTGTTGTCATCATCAATTTCACTTTTCTCCTAATCGGTCACTTTCTTTTGATGCTTTATTCTTTCGATTATTTCTCTCTCTCTCTACTTTTGTTTTTCCAAAAATATTTTCTTTTTATCTGACTAACACATTGCATTTTTTCTTCTTTAATGTTATATCTTCATTTTAATTCTTGCACTTCATAACTGTTTCTTAACTCTTATAGTTATTAATAAATTCGACGAGTTCAAAATAGCTGTGTTATTTCCATAACTTTTTTCCATCATTATCTCATTGACCTCTTCTGATTGATACTTCTATTCCATTCAATTTTTCATTTTTCAAATGCATCTCTTGTTGTCAAATACTCGTTACATTTACGAACATCTCAAAAATTAAAACTTTTCTTGTTTCAAGTCTTTATCATTTTATTTAACTTTTTATGTCTTCGTCAACACATCGTCATTGATATTTCCAGTCTCTTGACTTTCCTTTGTCAATTCGGCAAGGATTTGTCGTTCCTCGGTCGTGAGAATTGCTCTATTCATAAAGTTCGCGATATTAGTCGCGTGTATCGTCAATAAGCGTTTTCTTTCCTCCTTTGCGCGTTCCACCTCAGCCAGTTCCAACCTCCGTTGCTCTTTAGCGATTTCCTCAATCTTAGCAATTTCCTCTTCGCGAATCTTGCGGCGGTGCGCAATCAAATTCTCCAGGTCCTTTCGGTGCTGTATTTTCATTCTCTTTTTCGCCTCCGCCGTGAACCTCGCCATCTTCTCGTCTTCCATAATCTTCCTCATGACTTGTTCGGCCCATGCTCTATCCTCCTCCACGAAACGCTGCTTACATTGCTCCGTAAAGACTATCTGTTCCCGTAAACTAGCTGCCAGTTCTTGCCGCATCTTTCTCCTGCGCATCGCCTCCTCCATCTCTTTGATTATGAGCTCGCACCTAATCTCCTCAGCTACGAGATCAATCAGGCGTTCCTCCTTCTCTCGTTTTCGAGCCTGAGCGTCCAGCATTATCCTCGTCGTTTCCAACAGGACACGTTCGCGCCTCTCTATCTGCTCCTGTCTGAGTCTGTCCATCTCCTTTGATCTCTCTTCAATCTCCTTCAAATATTCTAGATCCTCCCGCCGCTTCTTCTCTTCCGCCTCGCGCTCCTTTTGCCGATGAATTTTCTTCATTTCTTCGAGGATCAGTCTCTCTTGTCTTGCTTTCTCCACGAGCTCGCATTTCTTCTCCAGTGCTCTCGAGAGTTCCTGTTCCTCCTGTACTCGATCCACTTCTTCCAGATACTTCCTGTATTCGCGAGCTTCCTCCACGAGAACTCTTTTCTCTTTCTCTTTCCGCGTCAGCTGTTCGTCCAGCTGCTGCCTGTACTTCTCACATTTTCGCAGGATCTCCGACTGCCGCTGGAGATCCTCCTCCAATATCTCCCGCTGTTGTTCGCGAGCCAATTTGGCGCTCTCGCCTTCTCGCATGAGTTCGATGTATTTGCGAGCCTGTTTCTCCTCGAGTTGAGCCTGTTAATCTATAACTTTTTTTGTATTATGATATGTATCGCTACAAAATTCGTTAAATAAAAAAATTAAAAGAATTTTAACTTTCAGTGATGCTCTTTAGTTTGCATTAATATTTTATAAATATCTTATTATTTTCAAATTAACTTTACATATATATGTATTTTTATTGTTATCATCAAATATAATGCGTAAATCTCTCTACAATACTAATATTTTAATATAAACATTATACAGATCTACATATGATTACTACTATTAATGTTTAATTTTTTACAGATATTATTTTATAGAATTTCTTTGTGTTTGTATAAATGATCGTTAATTTGCTATGTCTTATCTTCGATACCGTTCTAGGAGATTTCTGTTATTATCTTCCTTCAAAGTTGGCTTCCTTCCAATATCCTTTATGTTTCCCTCTGGCTCTACCAAGATATAGAACTGTTTCCCTCATTCGTGTCTCACGATTGAAACGATCACTTTAACGGTTCTTGACATCGCATAATTTAACGGTATTTCAATGAGCAGTCGGTATTCTATCTCAATAATTAGAGCTTTTTTATTAAAAATATATCAATAATATTACATGTCATATGCAATCATTGATTGCCATCTTTTATTTGTTTCTTTTACTAACTACTCCATTCGCAAAGCTCGCAATATTAGTTGCGTGTACCATCGTTTAATTTTTTTTTTCTCAAACACTTGTTATTTAAAAATTATTAATAGTATTGTCGATAAAATTCCCTTCCTTATCCTCAAAAGCAAATAATAAAACGCGTATTTTATTGTCTTATTTGTGTTATAAAATTACTCTTATTAATAGACTTACAACACGATTCTTGTTCAACTTTAATATTGTTGTCATCATCAATTTCACTTTTCTCCTAATCGGTCACTTTCTTTTGATGCTTTATTCTTTCGATTATTTCTCTCTCTCTCTACTTTTGTTTTTCCAAAAATATTTTCTTTTTATCTGACTAACACATTGCATTTTTTCTTCTTTAATGTTATATCTTCATTTTAATTCTTGCACTTCATAACTGTTTCTTAACTCTTATAGTTATTAATAAATTCGACGAGTTCAAAATAGCTGTGTTATTTCCATAACTTTTTTCCATCATTATCTCATTGACCTCTTCTGATTGATACTTCTATTCCATTCAATTTTTCATTTTTCAAATGCATCTCTTGTTGTCAAATACTCGTTACATTTACGAACATCTCAAAAATTAAAACTTTTCTTGTTTCAAGTCTTTATCATTTTATTTAACTTTTTATGTCTTCGTCAACACATCGTCATTGATATTTCCAGTCTCTTGACTTTCCTTTGTCAATTCGGCAAGGATTTGTCGTTCCTCGGTCGTGAGAATTGCTCTATTCATAAAGTTCGCGATATTAGTCGCGTGTATCGTCAATAAGCGTTTTCTTTCCTCCTTTGCGCGTTCCACCTCAGCCAGTTCCAACCTCCGTTGCTCTTTAGCGATTTCCTCAATCTTAGCAATTTCCTCTTCGCGAATCTTGCGGCGGTGCGCAATCAAATTCTCCAGGTCCTTTCGGTGCTGTATTTTCATTCTCTTTTTCGCCTCCGCCGTGAACCTCGCCATCTTCTCGTCTTCCATAATCTTCCTCATGACTTGTTCGGCCCATGCTCTATCCTCCTCCACGAAACGCTGCTTACATTGCTCCGTAAAGACTATCTGTTCCCGTAAACTAGCTGCCAGTTCTTGCCGCATCTTTCTCCTGCGCATCGCCTCCTCCATCTCTTTGATTATGAGCTCGCACCTAATCTCCTCAGCTACGAGATCAATCAGGCGTTCCTCCTTCTCTCGTTTTCGAGCCTGAGCGTCCAGCATTATCCTCGTCGTTTCCAACAGGACACGTTCGCGCCTCTCTATCTGCTCCTGTCTGAGTCTGTCCATCTCCTTTGATCTCTCTTCAATCTCCTTCAAATATTCTAGATCCTCCCGCCGCTTCTTCTCTTCCGCCTCGCGCTCCTTTTGCCGATGAATTTTCTTCATTTCTTCGAGGATCAGTCTCTCTTGTCTTGCTTTCTCCACGAGCTCGCATTTCTTCTCCAGTGCTCTCGAGAGTTCCTGTTCCTCCTGTACTCGATCCACTTCTTCCAGATACTTCCTGTATTCGCGAGCTTCCTCCACGAGAACTCTTTTCTCTTTCTCTTTCCGCGTCAGCTGTTCGTCCAGCTGCTGCCTGTACTTCTCACATTTTCGCAGGATCTCCGACTGCCGCTGGAGATCCTCCTCCAATATCTCCCGCTGTTGTTCGCGAGCCAATTTGGCGCTCTCGCCTTCTCGCATGAGTTCGATGTATTTGCGAGCCTGTTTCTCCTCGAGTTGAGCCTGCAGTCCCTTCACCATGTAGGCACGCCGCAATTCCGCCGCCAACTCCGCGACCGCGTCATGCGACTCGCGATTGCGGCAACCGCGACGAAACTTTGCAACGTACAAAGCGCTTTCGTTATTCAAGAGTTCCATAATCGTTATTTTTATATTTCTTGTCTTTCTTATGAAGAATATTGAGATGCCTGGAGAATGCGTGCGTTTGATAAAGAACCGTGGAATTAGACGTCAGCAGATCGGTTAGGTGAGATGTGTTTTAACGTGCTGGGAGCTGGTCATAATCTTCCGGTTTCGCCTGTAAGGGTTACGCTAGTTCATATAGTCTCATAAAGAGTAAATACACTTACATGCGGAAGCAACAAATAGTTATAAAATCTTTGAAAATTTTTACTCTTTCGAATAAAAACACACACATTTTAGATTAAAAAACATATTTAATACATTCGATATGTATAGATTGACTTTGTTACGATTTTATGTAACTTTTATTTTCAATTAATTTATTATTTCTTCTTACATTACCATTAAGTATATATATATATTCTAATTTTTTATAAATTGAAATACATAAAGAGTAACTAACAAATTTGTTTTTGTCGAGTTTTATGGTCGTTAAAAATTATATTATATTCTGTATTTTGTTGTACGTGCTTTCTATTCATTTTTCATATGAAAAGATACAGCGAAAAGATACAGCGACGCGCTAATTAATTAATTAACGCATCGTCGGATTCAACATTGCATAACTCGCTGGGAAACATGTCGCGGTGAGAAAGAGACATTTGGCTCACGAAAAGTTTTCTTTTTCGTGATGAGCATATTATGCTACGAATCGCATTTGTATTTTGCATGACGCGAAACTAATGCTTATGAGTCGCATTAATATCAGATTGACGATACGGTAAGATAGCCTTTATATTGACTACCTCTTTTTTTCCCTTTCCTTCCTTCCGTTTTTTTCCTTGCGGGACTTAAATGCGTCTTGGGAATTTTCACACGGTGAATTAGGTTAATCTAAATTTAACGGGAGAAGTGGGCTAAAGTACCGTTATATTTTCCGGTAATAATTCCATTGTTGATAGTAACGAAAACGAAAACTATCGTTAAATCTCGACTTCAATATGTGGATAAGCCTTGAACCTACTTAGAATCATGCTTCGTTAATCAAGTGTGTTTACGGGAAATAATCATGTGTTCTTTACTGTAATAACTATATCGTAAGATTCAACGAATAAATAGCAATCAAGTATCAAGACGCAAGACGCGCGAGTAAGTGGATATCAATAAAATAAATTAATTAATCATAAAGTAATCAATGCTTCTATTAATGATCGAGAAATAAGAAATCGACAGTGAAACAAATGTAATCATAATATGCTATCACGTTGTACATTTAATACTATTAGTGCATCTTTAACATAATGTACAAATTAATACGTAAATAATTTGTTAAATGTGATGCATATTACAAGACGATGAACAAAAAATCTATTTTCTTTTAGAATACATATTATATAACTGAAACATGTTACATGCAAAGGAATCAATTTGGAACGTGACGAAATAATTCACAAATCATCGTTCGAATTTCCTCAAAAGATACTAGATTGAATCAGCACTTTGTCCTTCTGACTTTGACATATGCGTTCCACAATTACGTGCCCCTTGTTCTGCTGAAAGCAGCTGCCGATTTGAGTATGGAACCGCAGTTTATTAAAGTATCCACATCTTAAAGTATATTATTAAAATCAAAATTTCTTAATAATACTGTGTTGATAACTTGATAGAATTCAGAAATATTTTTCTTATTTTAATAATTTTAATAATATTATATTGTACATAGAAGTAAGAAAACGTAACATAAAATTCTATAAATGCAATAAAATGTTATTTCGAATAAATCAAACGATTTACAATTAAAACTATTAAAAATAACTTCGTTAAAATTACAAAACATTGTAATAAGAAAAATTGGCAAACTGCTTTAGAAAATATTTTTTAAAAGTTTGAACGAGAAAACATAATTTTTAATATAGAGAGGAAACTTTTAGGAAAAACAAGGTACTTTATAAAGTATAGTTACAAGCGTGTAAAACAAAGTAAGTGCATAATGTTTAAGAAGTATTAGCATCTTCGGTATAATATAATAGAATGCCGAACCTGAGTAATAATATTCTTCGGCGATTCAAAACAGGCCACTTATTTGCTCTAATAGCTCGGTTCTTGCTCAACGAACCGTTTTATTTTATATGAGCAACGATTATAATTGCCGCCGACCGTTGAAATGTATGTAGACATTATTAATAGGCGCGGTATCGTGCTTGCTTGATGAATAAGTCTAGTGTAGCATTACGTTATGTACACGTAAGAAATTTTATGGAGTGGACTCCAGATTACTACGGCCATTTCAATTTTGTAAATTTAATAATAATCATTTCCAATACATTTAAAAAGATTATTGATGCATATTTTCTTCGCATCAAAGAAATCTTTGGCGACCGTCATAAAAATTTGTATTAAAAAAAGAGAAAAGATGAGTTCAATATTCTATAGCAAATCAGAACTTGAAGCAATCGACAAATTTCAAATCAATCGTTTCAAATAACAATTTTTCTTCAAATTTTAAGGAATTATTTTTTTTATTTAATATATCACGTACGCATCTCATTCATAAGTATATTTCATTTGATATATATTTCTCAGAAAATTTTTTGAAAAAAATAACAATTAAAATGTGCGAAATATATCGTGTAGAATCCTCAATCACACATACACACATACCGGGGCTATACTGAAAGAGAAATCTTTCATAATTAATCAATGTTTATCCCAAGTCATGCCCTTTCAATGAACCGAGTAAACAGCGATTGACCCCGAACGTACGAGGACGCGTGCGCTGTCGACAAATTAGTAACCAAAACAAGATAGACGTACCTTCTCTGCGCAGGTCCGGGTATACCGAACTCGAATACGAATTGCAGCCACGTGCACCGTGACACCAATATGTATGCAACACTGGGGGAAACAGAGAGAGAAAGAGATTGCACACTCGAGAAACAAAAGAATTTTCCGCTCGGCAATTCGCACCGGATCGATGATATCGTGACGGATGGACGCGCGACGAGCCCGCGTTGTTTCGAATCGAATTTTCTTTTTTTTTTTAAATCAGTTTTTAGCGGCCAGTCCGAATCGAATCAGAGCTTCGTTGCTCGGAGCCGCAGTCCGGGTTAATACGAACGCCACGGCGGATTGAGACCGACTAACCGGCTTTCCGCGTCGCAGCACACGCGAGCCGAAGCTCTCTTGCTATTTGCCGCTGTCGGCCCCTTTAAACCCCATCTCGCCGATGGGGCCCCGCGGGAACCGGCCGGGTAAGTTTCTACGGCCCTGGGAATGGATGTGCGAGGAGAGGTGCCGATTAATGGGAGATGCCTGTTATATGCGTGAAGGAGCGAGGAGATTGACTATCGAAATGTATTCGATTTGATTTCATAATCGCGGCGTGCTATACGCGAGACACATTACTAAATAATTGAATTCGGATATCCAAGATTGATTCGTCTATAATTGGTGAGATACACGTAGCACGTAGCCGGGATGATTAATTGTTCGTTCATTAGACGTCCATAGGCATAAAAGGTTGTAACGAAATTGCAACGTCAGGATATATTATTAGAATAGATATATATCTTTAGAATTTATATGAAATTTATTTAATATTTTATTTATTT
>NW_021849297.1:1033155-1033445 GCF_003651465.1 Formica exsecta
ATTTATTTAATATTTTATTTATTTTTTTTTTGACAATTTTTTTTTCAATAATTTCATTTATATTAATATAATATTAACGCCATATTTTTCAAGCAAAAATAGAAATTTGAAAGTCTACGATTCCATATTTGTCTGATTTTTTGGTGTATTAGTAAATGTCAAATCGTACATTTATAAGCAGCTTAATGATTTCGGAAATAATGATTTATTTAATTAGTATTAAGCATTCCACATAATTACTGGAATGTATCGTATCTAAAAAATAGTAGCCTGTAAAGAGAACATTATAA
>NW_021849297.1:1033450-1052207 GCF_003651465.1 Formica exsecta
CAGGAATGCGCATTTATTTATCTTTATTTACTCCGTCCGTGAAACGCGCCGAAAGGAATACAAGAAAGTATCAGGACATAAAAGCGATATGGTCCTATTTTTATAGCTTTCGTTTGATAGCGGTTGTCGACCGTCGTTTTCACGCTTTTACGAAAACCTGTTTCTGAATGTTTCTGTTTTGCGATTCGAAGGCGAGCAACGCATAATCGTACGTATCTTGCGAAAATTGTGACGATACAAAATACTCGGGTAACGCCGTTCATATTAGAAATAGTTTCAACTGTAGGCATACGATTTAACAGTATTATTAAAATCTCACGGCGGAGCAATTATTCTACTAGAAACCGGTCGTTTTAATAGAGTCGTAAAGACTTGATATGAGGATAGTGACACTAATCACCGTAATACGCAAGTGCCCTTATTATTGTCCGGTTACGCCTCCTGAGTCGTCGTTCTTATGCGCACGAGCATAATAACTACGAACTCTAATCTCGAAAAAGATTAATAAAAAAAAGATAGTTAAAATTTCACATAAATCTTTCTCTTCTCTTCTTCTCACGCAATCTAATATACTTGTTTGAAAAGAATATTCACAGCAAATGACAAATGATAAATGGCAATGTGATATATAAAGAGAATTAATATTTTATCAATATATAAAAGTAATATAATAAAATAAAATAAAATATTTTAAATTTACAGAAGAAAAAATAGATATATATTTATATTATATAAGTAATAAATATATAAAACATTACATTAAGTATTTCTCATTAAAAAATATTTGTTGTTTACTTTTACTCGAGTATAACTGTTTTATGAAAAACTTACACGTCGGATATTATGCATAAAAATATAATTTTAAAACAATATCGGACTTGATTAAGGTCTCATTTCAGAAATACTATATTGTCTTTCAGTCGACTCTTCATGCATGTTTTCTGCAACTGCCAGCTAAAATGTTAAATATGACTAAAGTGAGTCGTTACGCCCGCCATTTGAGGGGACTCGTGATTAAAGTATGGATACGTAAATGCCCTTGAGGGGGATCAATTTGCGCTCTTCTCTCGTTCCGCGCGAGAGAGCAAGAAATGGAAGAGGTGGGCGAGGAAAACGAGGAAGCGCGATGGGGATAAGCCGGACGATGACGATGAGAAATATCTAAATTAACATGAAGGAGAAGCGTGGCGTATGTAAGATTAAGGCTGGCTCGTCCGACATGACCATTTTGCCTGTACATGATACATCGCTGTTTTATACGAAATAAACGACTTGACAGGATGGAAAGATGCATGGAAAGTGCGCTCATATGCGCGATATTTTCGCTTTCGCAATAGAGATAAAGATTTATAAAATATCAAAAAATATATGGCCGATACACGTGTGTTTGAGAAACTTTGAATTAAAATAACTTTATTGCAAAAGTTATAAAAGGAAATGGCTAAAATATGTAAAGAAAGAAATGAAACTTTATTCCCAAACTTGAAACGCGCGATTCTAACATTGCTAAAAAAATTATATTCATAAGAGAAATTGAGAATTAATCGATTTTTATTATATCTCACGTAAATCATTTAAATTCCTACATACATTTTACATTTTAAAATTAGAATTTTATTTTCAATAACAGAGAACAAAAATACGCATTTTTCTACTAATAATTTTAATTTTTGGATCGTAATAAATTGGATTTTAAATGTTTCCTAGATTGCAGCCATGAAATGAAATGAATTGTGGCTCCGCATATTTTGCATAATTGATGTGCGTGTTTGAGCGAAAATTATAATTAAATTATCGACCGTAAGTTATAGGAAATTTCAGCTTTAACAAAATTAGAGTTAGATGGGGTTGAAGCGCATTATTGGAAAGTGCTTCCAGCCTTGTCACGAAACATATCTATATCATGTCTATGTAAAATAAGATCAAAATAATTAATTAAAGTTTTGCTCTCAACATATTATATTTTTCTCCCTTTTGTAGTGAATTATATTAATTACAAAATGAATAAAATTATTACATTTGTTATCGTATAAATTTAATAATTATGTAAAATGATAAACACACGCATATATTCTTTAAGAATTATATCAGCTGAGAAGTATTTTGGTTTTTAAATTTCTTAAGTATATTAAATATTTAATCAAATAGCATCAATTTTAAAAAGTATTTTGCCAATGAAAAAGACAGGATTGAGATACAGGATTTATCGTATTTAATTCTACATATTTGTATAGTTTTTTTTTTATGTGAAATAAAAAGCATGTTTCAAAAAGAAAAAAATTATTTTTTTGGTTCCCATTATCGTTTATAAACATTTCGTAATTTTATTGCATAGAAAGTCAGTCCTTTTTCCAGAGCTGTCAAAAAATATTAGTTTTCTTCGTTTAACCAGTACCGTTCTCAATGGTTTGTTGCAACGGCGAGCACAATGTATAAAGATTGACGGAGTTTGCACTTACAACATCAGGCCAATAACTGAAAAAGCTTTTTATACCTAACCTGACCTGAAAGCTTTTTCTTTAGATCCTATATTTTGGTTGTACTAAAGCTGGGAGTTTTTAAAACACATTGCTACTGTCCAACATGGTTCTTGAAATTACATTAATAAGACGAGTAATACACGATATGTAAGATAGCAAGTTATTTGAATTTCTAAATTTCGAAAATAAAGAAATTCTTGTTTGAATCTTTGTCATGTTCAATATAAAT
Organism: Formica exsecta; assembly: GCF_003651465.1. Lineage (NCBI taxonomy): Eukaryota > Metazoa > Arthropoda > Insecta > Hymenoptera > Formicidae > Formica > Formica exsecta. The sequence continues at coordinate 1,036,160 of NW_021849297.1, forward strand.
TATTATTCTTTGCTGTGAAGAGGAGAAATTATCTATAATTTACTTATATATAACAATATATTTAGAATAGTATTTATTTTTAATTTCCTATTATTTTCGTTACCTTTTATATGTATGTAAGGAATTCTAAATATTCTAAAATATATGAATTGCTAAGTTTTATGTCAGTTTCTCTTAATTTTAGGTAGTAATTAAATATACTTTTGCTAAGAAAGATAGAAATAAACTGCACCTTGCTGCAAAATACGTCAAGAAGTTTCGATGAGATAAAATTCGTGTTTGAATATATAATAATTAACAATAAAATTGTTATTTATAGGCCAACTATAAAACATTATAGGAGTAGTATAGCGTAGTTGCTCTAATTATGACGATGCTTACGAGTAATTATTTTATTGCAACAAAAGTAATTATTTCGTTGCGCTAGATTTTTATTTTTATTTTGCGTCTTGCAACTAGAGGCATTCTTCTAAATAGAGATAGACACGAATATGTAAAAAATTGCAAATTTAATAGATTCTATCGATGGTGATAAAATAATTAAAATAGACTATTCGACTGATGAATAAATTAGGAAATCATCATATTTTTTGTTGTTATCAAACTTTATTTTATCATAATAAATTCAATGATATGCAGGTTTTATCACGAAACGTTAATTTTAATCATGCTTTTTACAACTAAAAGGATTGCCAATTAAGTACTCGTACAATGGAGTGAAACACGGCATTCTGTGAATTGCGATAATTCATCACAACATTGATATATCATCGTTTTAAGTAAATTGTTAAATTTTACATATAACATTAATCACATGCTCATATAACGCAAAAAATTTAACGCATATTTAACTTTGAGAAATTGTTGATTTTTTATTTGACGTGCAATTTAAGAGATTGTCGTATGAAATTCCTTTGGCGAAAAGGATAGCGCATTGGATTTCCAATTCAAAGATCACAAGTTCGAGTCTGACAAGAAATGTACAATAGAATGAAATAGACCTCTTTTACTTCTGAAATCATCGGGATCGAGCTATCTCTTTATTCTGGATCTCCCTTTATTCTGGAACAGTTACAAGCTGATCTCTTTCACTACACATTTGCCACATGAATGCAACATGACTATGCGTGAAGTTAGAGAGCGAATGGAAGCAAAAACGCTCTACACGTATGTTATTGAAATGACATTGAAAAGGATTGAGCGCAGAATAAAGAGATAGCTCGGTCCCGATGATTTTTGAATAGAGAAGCTCCTCTTTACTATATTATTTTGTTTTAAACATCGAATCATTTGATCATCATCTACATTTCTAATTAAAAAAATAATAAAGTTGTTTTTAGCGCTTGCGTCACCCAAAGAAATAACAAATGCAGAGATGTAGAGATTTAATTAGAGAAAACTCACGCTAAGTTTAACCTTCCATATTCCCGTTATATATCCCCGTTTTATATCGCAACTCTGTCCTGTTTTGCTTCCGCGTGTTATCAGTCGTATCAAGACAGGTATATTTCTTGAAAGAGCACCGCATTACGTATGCTTCTTGAAAAAGCATGTGAGATAAACAGTTCAGTGGAAGAGAATAACAGATTTCAAATTAAAAACGCAAATCTAAATCAAATTTCTCTTAATTTCGCGAAGAAAACCCGCTGTAAAATCGATTTCATGAATCGTGCATCAATATAGCTCAAAAAAGCAGAACTACTTAGAATTATCATTCTCAATTAATTAAGCCTAATGGAGTTTTATTAATTCTACGCGACATATCCCGACGCAATAAAAAGTCTGTGCACTTTTCGCGATAGCTTTACACGCAATTTTTTTTGCAAATTGTAGTAACTCGGATGCATAGTAATTTGGTAATGCATTGGTATATTATACTTTTCGTAACTAGACAACGTCCCTTCAATAGTTTAGTATCCATAAGGAAAAAATAACGATTCATAGAAAGTCCTTGGATACGGTAATTTAGTGAATGACAATAAACGTCTTTTAATGTGTCGTAATAAGATTACTGTACGATATTCTTATAATTGCATAGATGGATAGATGTTATATTGAAGAGAGAACATATGTACATGTAATATTTTAACAGGTCATACAGGTAAAAAGAAAAGACGAAGAAAATGGATTTTTGAAATGAGAGAAATCGATCAAATATATTATTTCCTCGTTTTTGTCAAATATGAAAAGTTACATTCGACTTCCATTCTGCTCTTTTTTACATATCCTGTCATCTTTTAGAACTTTTTTAATAAAACGTTCCAACATGTACATATATGAAAATTATATATCTTGAAAATTATGTCAACACTTTTATTTCAGTTTTTCTATGTCTCACCAAGCTAAAACTTTATTTCATTATAGTTCGCAACTTATACATTATGTATCACTTGCCAGTGAATCTTCATGTATGTATTCTCTACGGCTTGACTATACTCATAACATTCAGATTGTCTAACCTTGATCCAGTTGACCCTACGTGATCATTTATACGTAAACATCTTATAGCGTTCATATCACGAACAGTGACTGGTTATTTTGCCATCAAGAATGTTGCGAATCGGTGTCGCTTTTATTAACAAACAACAATGTCCGATGATATGATGTGTCCACGGATTTAAAACGAATATATTGCTAAATCCTTAGTACTCGGAAAATAATAGGATACCCAGTTTCGATACAGACGTACGGATAGTAAAAGTATCACTCGAGTAATTAAATTTGAATGTCCATATGTAATATCAGTGTATTTATTTACACTATTTATCAAAAAAGATCTTTAACTGTTCAATCGTTGTCGCTTTAGATTTTTTGAAAGTACTTTCTTTTTTTCTCTGCAAAAGATAGAGAGAGACGAAGATGAATTTATCGATAAAGATAAAATTGAATGAATCGATTTTAAGCTAGATTTTTAATTTTTCGTAACAATGCGTGAAATTTATATTAATGCTTTTTCACTGCAAGTCAATCCGGTACAGAAACGAGTTTTAATTCCGAACCACCTAGGAATTGCAGAAGCGTTGATGCATTCTGTTTCATTCCGTATTTTTTTTTCCTTTTTTTGCGGGAAAGCGCGCATTGACGTCAGCATTCAAACGACAATTCGGTTTTTGTCACATGCGCATGATAGGTATTATCACGAATGTTTTCTTTGGTTACATGCTTTTTTATTTTCGCGAAAATTTAACGTGTCAGTTAAATTAATAAATATCACGATAAAAACTCGTTAAGGCATCGGTTTGAACTTTTAATTTGAATTCATTAGTAATCTTGAGATTTTTTCAAAAAGCACATCAAATATGAGAGATGAAAAAAATACTTTTAAACGTTATTTAATCAACTATAATAGCTAATTATATTATCAAAAATAAACAGCAGAATAAAGAGATAGCTCGGTCCCGATGATTTTTGAATAGAGAAGCTCTCTTTACTATGTTATTTTGTTTTAAACATCGGATCATTTGATCATCATCTACATTTCTAATTAAAAAAATAATAAAGTTGTTTTTAGCGCTTGCGTCACCCAAAGAAATAACAAATGCAGAGATGTAGAGATTTAATTAGAGAAAACTCACGCTAAGTTTAACCTTCCATATTCCCGTTATATATCCCCGTTTTATATCGCAACTCTGTCCTGTTTTGCTTCCGCGTGTTATCAGTCGTATCAAGACAGGTATATTTCTTGAAAGAGCACCGCATTACGTATGCTTCTTGAAAAAGCATGTGAGATAAACAGTTCAGTGGAAGAGAATAACAGATTTCAAATTAAAAACGCAAATCTAAATCAAATTTCTCTTAATTTCGCGAAGAAAACCCGCTGTAAAATCGATTTCATGAATCGTGCATCAATATAGCTCAAAAAAGCAGAACTACTTAGAATTATCATTCTCAATTAATTAAGCCTAATGGAGTTTTATTAATTCTACGCGACATATCCCGACGCAATAAAAAGTCTGTGCACTTTTCGCGATAGCTTTACACGCAATTTTTTTTGCAAATTGTAGTAACTCGGATGCATAGTAATTTGGTAATGCATTGGTATATTATACTTTTCGTAACTAGACAACGTCCCTTCAATAGTTTAGTATCCATAAGGAAAAAATAACGATTCATAGAAAGTCCTTGGATACGGTAATTTAGTGAATGACAATAAACGTCTTTTAATGTGTCGTAATAAGATTACTGTACGATATTCTTATAATTGCATAGATGGATAGATGTTATATTGAAGAGAGAACATATGTACATGTAATATTTTAACAGGTCATACAGGTAAAAAGAAAAGACGAAGAAAATGGATTTTTGAAATGAGAGAAATCGATCAAATATATTATTTCCTCGTTTTTGTCAAATATGAAAAGTTACATTCGACTTCCATTCTGCTCTTTTTTACATATCCTGTCATCTTTTAGAACTTTTTTAATAAAACGTTCCAACATGTACATATATGAAAATTATATATCTTGAAAATTATGTCAACACTTTTATTTCAGTTTTTCTATGTCTCACCAAGCTAAAACTTTATTTCATTATAGTTCGCAACTTATACATTATGTATCACTTGCCAGTGAATCTTCATGTATGTATTCTCTACGGCTTGACTATACTCATAACATTCAGATTGTCTAACCTTGATCCAGTTGACCCTACGTGATCATTTATACGTAAACATCTTATAGCGTTCATATCACGAACAGTGACTGGTTATTTTGCCATCAAGAATGTTGCGAATCGGTGTCGCTTTTATTAACAAACAACAATGTCCGATGATATGATGTGTCCACGGATTTAAAACGAATATATTGCTAAATCCTTAGTACTCGGAAAATAATAGGATACCCAGTTTCGATACAGACGTACGGATAGTAAAAGTATCACTCGAGTAATTAAATTTGAATGTCCATATGTAATATCAGTGTATTTATTTACACTATTTATCAAAAAAGATCTTTAACTGTTCAATCGTTGTCGCTTTAGATTTTTTGAAAGTACTTTCTTTTTTTCTCTGCAAAAGATAGAGAGAGACGAAGATGAATTTATCGATAAAGATAAAATTGAATGAATCGATTTTAAGCTAGATTTTTAATTTTTCGTAACAATGCGTGAAATTTATATTAATGCTTTTTCACTGCAAGTCAATCCGGTACAGAAACGAGTTTTAATTCCGAACCACCTAGGAATTGCAGAAGCGTTGATGCATTCTGTTTCATTCCGTATTTTTTTTTCCTTTTTTTGCGGGAAAGCGCGCATTGACGTCAGCATTCAAACGACAATTCGGTTTTTGTCACATGCGCATGATAGGTATTATCACGAATGTTTTCTTTGGTTACATGCTTTTTTATTTTCGCGAAAATTTAACGTGTCAGTTAAATTAATAAATATCACGATAAAAACTCGTTAAGGCATCGGTTTGAACTTTTAATTTGAATTCATTAGTAATCTTGAGATTTTTTCAAAAAGCACATCAAATATGAGAGATGAAAAAAATACTTTTAAACGTTATTTAATCAACTATAATAGCTAATTATATTATCAAAAATAAACATCCTTTAAGAGAAATTATATATTTAAAACTCGCTAATAGCGAACTTTGAATAATTACAAGAAGAAAAATCGAAAATTAAATCGAAAATATTTTGATATAAAAACTCGAAATTAATTGCTAATTAAAGGGTTACATAATAATAAAGCTAAAGCTTAATGGTTTAATTGATATCTCTCCTCTCACAAAAAATTCAGAGATAATACAAAATTGAAAGCTATCAAACCATTAAACTAAAAATTAAATTAAATATATATCTATTGTATTAAACTAAAAATTCTCAACTCTCTGTTAAAGTTTCGCGACACAATATTCCCTGTAACGCGATTGTTGGACATGTGTACATTTTCGGTTTGGCGCACATTCACGGATGGATTCGCAGATGCAAAAACTTGTCAGAACTTTTCCTGATAGCTTTTTTTTTGTCAGATCCTGACAGTGTTCGGTTAAAGTTACAAAAAGTTCGCGACGTAAAAGACAACGGTTGGGCAGGTGACGCTTACAGTTTTACGACGAGACTTCCTTATGCTTGACGCGCAAGCGTCTACCACTATTTATTAGGGACGAATTTTATGGGCGCATATATTCATTCGTGTCTCTACAAAAAAACTCGTAAAATTGTCCCAAGATATTACAAACATTCAAATTACAAAAATATTTCAAAGAATTTGAGAATGAGTTATACGAATAAAAGTAGAACAAATGCTGTCACAGCAGAAGATAGAAGAAAAAACATCCTATTCTAAACAGCATATTCTGTTATTACATTATCATATAAATATACACATACAAAACATTTGCTTTATTTTTTAAAGAATATTCATTTGTAAATATCGTTGTCAAGTATCAATATAATCCAGTCGAATATGTATAAAATTATACAATTGGTGCATTAACTGTTTATATGTCTCAAAAAATTTTGCGTACCAAGATCTGTGTTGGTGCTACAAATCTCAAGTTTATCAATTTAAAAATTCTATAATATTTGTGTGTACTTTTATCTTTTTTTAAAGTAAACTTTTTATCGAAAATGTAATATTTTAAATCGAAGTATAAAAAGAAAGATTTGATTGAAAATATACACAATTTTCATTTTTTTCAAAGGGCTCATCTTGCTACAGGATCTGTGCAAGTATACATCGGCCCTGATCACCACTACCACCACCACCATCCCCGGTAAAGCTACGAGAAGGTAAGCTGAACCGAGGGCGCCTTCCGCGCGACAACCCCTCGGCGTTCAGTGGCTGCGCTTCATTCGCACCAGGCGTTACGTACGCGTATCTCTCGTATCTTCAGATCTCGTGTGCGGTGCCGCGGTGTGTGCGCTTTCGATAAAAACGGATAACTCGCGAGTTCTCGTGCAGTACAAGAAACTATCGGGTGAATTATCGATAAAGAAATTATCGTATTGGGATATATCGCGCGTTTGCCGCCTGGTCGCGCGCGAATTGTTGCGTCCTCGAGGGATCTGATCTTCAAATAATTTCTCGACACCGTCATTTTCGTCGCATAACGCAGTTAGTGTGGTATTTCATTTTATTGCTGGTGCATTTGATGCATTTGACAACAGGTTTTTAGAAATATAAAATTTTAGTTTCGTGCATCAAGCTGTCTTGTTAGGCGTTAAACGAGATAGATAGCGCTCTTCATGGTGATTCATATAATTGTGTCGCGAACAAGTGCGTTAAACTTGACTATAAAATAATTTTTTAATATCGGAAAATATTAGAAGCGAATTTCGGCGAGGAATGCGACTCGTTTAAAAAATATTTACGGATGATTTGTGAGATGAATGATTAGAACAAATTTTTAAATAGAATGTGCTTTTTTAAATAAGCGATTTTCTTAGTTTCTATATAAAAAGACATGCACTCTGTCTTTGTTGAATATTATATTTTTAATAATATTTATTTTAAAATATCATATATGACATATATGAGAACAATTACATGATCTTACTACATCTTCTATCTTTTTTTTTTTTTTTCATCGAGCATCAATCAACATTTTTTGCAAATACATTATGTTGATATTTCAAATATTCATTATTTGAATCAATTGCATGTGACATGTCACGTATACAATATTAATGCAGGATTGTATGCCATAAAAATTTTGATAGGTTTCATTATCCGCGATAAAATTTTGTTTGCTGTAAAATCTTTAGTTTTCATTTCTAAATTGTGCAAATTATCTACAGATTTTTTTTTGTAAAATTATGTGTCATTCTTTTTCATTTCTGAAATTAAAATAGGAATCTGTTCAGTTCTGTAAATTGTTATGTCAATCAAACTGTCAATGTTTCTAATATTCTGAGATGGCTTATTGAATTATAAAGATTGAATTTAGCAAATCGTTGACTCTCCTAATTTGTAATATCAGTTCATCATTATGGTGATATCCCTTACGTCAGGAAGTGCTGAGGTCATATGTACTAACCTATCTCTTTGACCTCATTTAGTACGTTATAGATATAACGTCACTGTCGTATCCATGTATGATTCAAACTTTTAATTTTCTGTTGAAAGTCAATAAGATCGTTTTTTTTGGTAATTAGTGCGATGACGTATTTAGAGAAAGACGGCTCGTGCTATGTTAAGTTATACTTTTTAATTGCTCTTCAAATAGTGTAGAGATCCTCAAATAATGTAGAGATCTTTAAGTTAGAGCTCGATTACCCAATACTTTACTAATTGGTTGAGATTCTTTTTGACGGCATCAATCAAAAATACAGTAAACTCTACAACATATTGGAAGGAGAACCGTCATAAAGATAGCCGGTCTAGCCTGTTAGACAACGAATATATCTAAAGGGTGATGCACTCTCTATCTTTTTAACATGCTATAAAAATAGCATGACCACTTAAGGACTATCTCTCTTGGTTTAAGCTGGCGTGGGCAAAATCCTCACTTATTCTTTTTTCAATACGTTATAAAGTTTACTGCGGAAATATTAAAAATTTCATATTTTGTTGTTACTACTGGCCATTTCTGGTTATTGATTGCTATTTTTAGCAAAAATCATAGCGATCATCAAACTTGAGGGTCTTTATAAATATTTAACATACGTCTGCAAAATTAAAAAAAAAAAGAGAAATTTATTGATACGATTTCAGAGAGAGAGAGAGAGAGAGAGAGAGAGAGAGAGAGAGAGAGAGAGAGAAAGAAAGATTAAGATTATAAAGATATTTTTGTATATATAATAATATGCGCCTAAAGCGCAATAATTGTCTTAAAATTTTTTAATCTTTCAGATATATATTTGAATATTCTTGATGAAATCACAAGATATTTACAATTAGTTCTTTAAAACGTAAAAGTTTTAAGTCCAATAATTATATTCAAATTAGAAAAATGTATTCGAAATTGTTGTCAAACTTTCTTAGGAAAATATGTCAATCACCATGATGAGCGCTCATCGTTTTCCGTACGATTATAACGCAGTAAACATGATACATTGACAATTTAAGATTTCTGTTTATTTCTCGTAGAAATATTATACCGTTTGTTTGTATTTCTTCCCCTTTTCACTTGAGAATGGAATCATCCAATATAATAAAAAACGAGAGTGTATGTGATTTTTAATTCTCGCGTAATCGTTTAAAACGTTTCTACCGTTGTTCGCGAGGATGGCTGCAAAAAATCTATAAGAGAACATGGTGGAATAACACGGTGCGAAATCTCCGATAACCGGACGAATCGCTGTGACCTCTATTCACAGATCGGAAGATATCTAGTGATTGAATGTGCGATATCGAGAAAAACTACGATTGGGCCGTCGTCATTGATCTCGAAACGTTTTTCATTCTTCTTCGCTCACGTTTCTCTTTCTGTACATCTCGCGGAATTTCAATCAGTGACGTCAAAAAGACCGATCTCCATCGGGATATCGTTACATCGTGGGTGAGTAACTTTCAAAGGAACCTGCGATTATATACTATCTTGTCTTTAAATTTTATAAAAATAGCCAATCCCCTGTTTCAATGTCACAAACGATGGTCTGAAGTATTTGTTTTAAATAGTTCTTTTAATATGTGCTTCTGATTATATAAAAGTAGGTCTGTTAGAAGAGATATGTTGTATTATATATATATATAAAATACTAATGTATATATATGTATATATATATATATATATATATATATATATATATATATATATATATATATATATATATATATATATGATATATTAATATTTTATTGTATATATTGATTTTGTCCACACTTTTATAAGAAAGAGGGAAGCAAAGAAAATATCTTGTACAAAATGATATGAAACACTGTCTGAAATTAATAAATCATACTTTCGACATATTTGAAATTTAAATAAATTTGTAATTTACGTGTATCTAATTTTGACATTACTCTTAGACAGATTATTTGAAAAATATATTATTAAATATGTATAATTATTTTTACAATGATATTTACAAGCTAAAGACATATTGAAGTAACATATTAAAAATTAACTGTGAGAAAATTACCTCATCTTTCTTTCTCGTTTTATGAGACAAAATCAAATTGCTTTATATAGATAATCATGATAATTAAATGAAATTAAAATCTAAATATTTCTGAAGGTCTTGTTGGATTCGGAGGTCAGAAAAGTCAATCATAAAATGTCCGTACGCGATAAGGTCTTGCAAACACGAACATTCTGACGCTCATATGATATACATTTTCCATAACGTTGCCATTTATCAGAGCGCGCACTTAGCGCGTCTCGGAATAACTATCGATTGTCATTTACCTAAATTACGCGCTTTTTATGATAGACCGATGAGGTCAGACATAACTTTTCAGTTATAGCTGAATACCATATCGTATTTAAGAATGTTCGCTTTTCTATTCGCTCATTAGTTACATCACGATAAAGTACATCAAAAATTTTGAACAGAATACACATCTGCATATCATAATGCGTAAATAATTTTCTTTTTGAATTCGATAATAAACTTTACACATTATTCCTACAAAACATTGTAAGTCATAAGTAAAGTGCAATCTACATACATTAGAATCAGTTTACAAGTCAATAATTTATAATAATAAAATAGAAGAAAAAAAAATAGAAAAAGATAATAAAAAAGTTATATAGTGCTTATTACAAAACTATTTTGAGATTTTGATCTTTTCCGATGTTAGCAAAAATTTATCCTTTGCATTATTGTAAGGGATTTAATTCTATTTTCTCTGGCTGTAGCGAATTTTGATTTATTACGAGTGTTCTAATTATTCCTTATTTTAGCTGTAAATCCTTTCTAGAAATCTCATGCTTCTCTATGCAAGTATTTTATATCATTAATCATTTAAAATCAAATTAATTTAAATCACATTTAATTATATTTAATCTAAATTAAAATTTAATTAAGATTAAATTTAATATAAAGTTTAGGAAGAAGTATACTTGAAAAAATACGTCGTTTTCTGGATTCAATACTTCAATATCAATATTCTGATTATTGGTATATTATCGCATCTATTTTATTTTGATCTCTTTTCCCATTAGAGATTTTTAGAGATTCCTAAACTCATTACAATTATTTCAAAATAATTGAGTCAGACACGATTCTCTTTGTAATTATAAAGTCAAAAAGTTATGCAATTTATCTGAGATAGCCTGAGAGCAACACAGTGCTCAAGAATTTAATTAACTCACCGACATTTGAATTTCGTATAAAATGCAAATTGCATGTTGTATTTAATAAATACATGCCCTAGTACAATTCCGTAATTACCGGTTTCCCACTAAATATTAATCTATTTACGCTTACATCTCTCGCGTCACTAAATGTTTTTCTTTATCGCGTTCGCTGCTATGTGAGAGAATAACAGGTTGCGCGATTTTATAGATGGCCTAATTGAAAACGCACCTCGGGCGCAAATATACGCTCGGCACGAGTTGGCACTTTCGATTTATTACATGTCAATTTATATCCGTATTCACTGCCTGCATCTCTCACGGAGGGATAGCAGCTTGAAATAATTTATAAGGCCAACGTCCGATAGATGAACTGCCATTTATATAAGCACGTCTCTGTAATATCTCCACAGGATAACGCGAACTGTACTCGTGTGTGAATATCTGCGGATTATCTCGTTGCAAGCGTTTAAAAACTCAATTAATTTCGAACGAAAAAATAGACTATTTCATAACATATGATAAAAATTGTTGGAAAATATAAATCGCATGAATAAATTAATCAAAAGCAAATATTGTTACAATTTCTCATCGTAATTTCCACAATAGAGATTTTTAATAATATTTATAAACTATAAATAATATATTTAAGTAAATGTGATGAATGTGTAGTGCCATATTACATAGTTAAAAAATTAAGTATATTTTGATATTTTAATAGAAATAGTAGAAATGAATAAATTAAGAGTTTTCTCAAATGTCAATCAAAATAAAAATCACTGAGACAATTAAAATATCGACATCAATAATAGATATATTAATACTTAATTTATTTCATCTTATTGGAGAGTAGATATATGTTAACCCCCTCCGACTGGTGATATAATATTATTAATAAACGCATGTCTTGTACGCGGTATGATCACATGTTCTAATTAATTCTTATAATTAATTTAATGATGTTGAACTAATCTTTATACGAGAAGAAGTTATAAGTTATTATAAAAGAATACACCAATGCGGCAAAATTACACACGATTTAATTTTACAAGATAAATTAGATTAAGCGTTTCGCGGTGGTTTCATTATGCGATAATACACTTTACTGTGCTCCCTAATACCGAGCTGGAATTAATAGGATTATCTCGGGCGATTACTAAAAGAGAGAAAGATAGAGATAGAGATAGGTAGAAAGAAAACAGGTAAACTTAAAATCCGTATCTAAATATCTAAAATATTATAGTATTTCTGTAATTAAATCGATATCGCATTAACACATCACAATTATATCGTCAGATAGCAGTGACGAATAATAATAGTACTCTAAATTATCTCAAAAACTCAGAGGCAAGTAAGTTCAAATAAATAAAACAAAAAAAACGAAAATAAAATTAAGTTTTAAATCAATTAAAATAATTTTAGGAATTCTTTATTCTCTCTTTCTCTCTCTCTTTTACATTAAAAAGAAGTTTAATTTTATACACACACACACACACACACAAAACTTTAAATTTAATTTTTCATTTTTTGCAATGACGATTTGTTGTTCAGAGAACTAATAAAAATTACTATTATTGCGGATACCGCCAAATTAAAAAGCATTTTTAGATGCATGCATTTGTTTGTAACGCAATGTTCATCTCTTATGAGATTGAAGATGTTTAATCAACTTCATAGTAGAGTCACCCACGCGTTGCAACTTGATCATCTTTATCCATGCTGTGATGCTTTTAAATCTGTGTACAACACGTGTACCATTGTGTTTACACATTTACGACAAGCTTCCTTTCCAGCGTTATTAACGCTTTGATATAGTTCATTAATTCGAGATTGTGCAAACGAAATGAGTTTTTCCATTAATAGACATGAATTGTACTGGCCTTATTCAATATAACATTTTAAAACTTATAGCATGCATTTTTTTCACAAATCGGAAACATTAGATAACATAATATTAATATTAATGCGTATATGTTAAAAAATACATACGTGTTCCAATACAATATGTACATAAAAATAAATTTTAATATTAATTCTAAAACACAGGTAACGTAAATAAAATTTAAAAACGTAAATAAAATTTAATTTAAAATAAGAAAAACCGTTAGAGAGTGATACGTAGATTTTTTCAGTAAAACTTCTTTACTAGAATATTATTCAATAAATATTCAACTTAGAAGAGTGTTTTCAGAATATAAATATTTAAAAATTCAAAATCCCGAAACCGAAGATGCGAGATAACATCATCACATATTGATTTCTGAGCGAATCATTATACGGAAACATTATTTCGTTGAAGTATATGCAGTAATATGTAAATTCGTGGCAAATACTATTATATATATAATATAGATAATATGGAAATCTATGAATAAATATCGAGAAGAATGTACATAAATTTGTGATCGGAAAATTTGGAAATAATGCATTTTTGAGATTGAAGTACTTTATTGATTTTCGGACTATGCCATTTTGAGAAAATAATATCTGTGAACAATGACATTTCGAGGCAATGCAATTCTGTATGCACCTATTTCACTTTGCCGATTTCTTCTTTAGATACACGTACATTGTATCGAAGCCATGCAAAGACTTTGACCTATTTTGTGAGAACGAAATATCTAAAACATGTCTTTTACTATCCTCGGCTTTGCGACACATCAAGACGACGAGAGTTAAGTTTTCACGAGAAAGTCGTAGTAATCTCGTTAGAATCAACCGAATCCATGCCATCCATCCAGTAATAAGGGAAATAAGCGCTGTCAGCGTTCTGTTTACTGTCGCGTAATAAAGATAAACGTTAAGTGATGAGAAATGTGACTAAAATATAATGGATTGTCTTGTCGTTGCAAAAATATAGTTTAGATGAATTAATGCGCGTTCTTTTGCAGATGATGTCTGACCCTAACGGAGAGAATAACTATTCTGATGTTGGAATTTTAAATTTTATCTAAGAGCCGAAAATATACAATAGAAAAACTTTTCGAACAGTATTTAATAATACATCTCCTTTCTTTTGATAGCTACAAACATAAAAGCTTCAAAGCTTTGTTTTAATATTGGCACTTTGATTCGCAATCTTAAAATGTATCACCAATCAAATTTTCCGATTTCTTATATGTTCGATTGCTACTCTACTCTTACAGTATTTTATATTGGCTTCGAAATGCACTATATCGAGAAAATGTTAGTTTACGAGCATTTTATTCGTGATATAGAAGTGATGAAATGATTTTATAGTAAAGCAAACAGAGCCTTATGATATATATGTGCTTGTTGACCCTTTGCTATTTATAATTATGTCACTATTGTAATTAACATTGATAAGTCAGGAATTATTCATCGAATTTCAATTTTTATTTTCTTCATAAGAATAACTTACTATTGCAGTTTATTTTTATAAATAATTCAGTTTATATATTTTATATAAAAATATTCCACAAGAAATAGAAAGAGAGAGAAGAAATAAAAAGAAAAGATAAGAGAATTATTTGCATGGTACACAGCAACGTTATGATTAAATTTTTTATAGGTTACAGGTATACGTGCGCATCATTTTTTATTTTTTAATTCATTATTTTCATGTCCAATGTAACGAATAATTTTATCCCAGTACGAATAAAATAGGAAAAAATAACAGATGGAAATTATTTATTCTGCGAGAACAACTGCTCTAACTCTTTTTTTTATTAAAATTTCTGGAAATGGCTTTCACACACAAAAAACGATTATATAAAATAGTAAAATCTAAAGAGCTAAGTGTAATCGTATTTGTACACAGAAAATGGTGTCACGTACGTGTTTTCTTTCTGACTGGAATATTTGCATAATTATTCGATGTTTACTTACCGATTACATCTAACTAAATTAGCATTCTCTAAGACTAATTAGTAGTAACGAATATGTATGTAAATAAGCAATAATATTATCATAATTGATCACGACATTTATTCGTATTGTTTAAGAAGTTTGCTTGTCAAATTAACTCAGAGATTACATCTTTAAGAAACAAATATAGCCAGTGTATTTAATTATAAAATAATTTTTAATATTTTGAGTTTTACGATAATTTTTACGTAAGCACGATAAAAAGAATATTTTTATATGTTTTGATGTGCGAAAATCTGATATCTCGCATAAGAAAAAATATGTCTTTTTATAAAAAGACATGTTATTCGTAAACACTCGTAAAACTTTATAATGCTCAAATATTTTTCATCGCCTTTGCTGACATCTTAGACGACCTCTATCAAAGTTGTTTTCTTTTTTTTTTGCCGTTCCTCTGTCAGCATGTGCTGCGCTACATTATATTAGTAATTTAAACTTACGCGACGGCAATCTTTTTCTTAACGGATAAGTCGGCAGTTAAACCGTTATATCGGCCATACCAGCTGCCTCCTAACGTAAAAGCACGAAAAAGCGCGATGGAAAAATTTGTTTATGTGTTCTCAAGACAGAGTGCCATCACTGCAAACTTTTTATACATAGATCACCGAGACATACGAGATCACGTTGGAGTAATCTGAAAAGTTAAACTCTGCGCAATTTTTACCAGTAATAAAAAAATAATATATATATATCATAAGAACAACCGTGAATTACACAGTGTAAATCTACACAATTATTATTTTCCTCCATTGCACATATATTAAATATTAACACAAACAATTAAAATATATTAAAAGCGATCAAATAATTCGATCGAAAACACTTTTCCCATTTCCTTAATCTTTAATGGATATCCTACAATTCTCATTTTATTAATTACATTTAAAAATTATATATAATGTAAAATAATATAAGTATAGTTTTACATAATTTGTAAACTGAAAAGATTTAGCAGATTGAAATAGAATTTTAGAT
>NW_021849297.1:1052414-1056721 GCF_003651465.1 Formica exsecta
TATATATATATCTTTAAAGTATTCTTTATCTTTAAATTAGAGGATAATTAAAGGATTAATAATACAGCTTGGATAACGCGAGGTGTATTTAGTCCCAATTATGCGGAGAGACATGAGATTATTTGAAAAATATTAAAAACGTAAGTACACCATTAAAGAAGATAAAATAGAATCGTTACACATCATGGAAACTCTTGGCGCTGCCGCTTTAATGTCGCGTAAAAAATTAATCTACAGCAATTTACTTGGCACTCGAGGTTCATCCCCCAGGATGTTACTCATCCGAAATTAATCCGTGCAACGCATTTCCGCGACATTTCGGGCGATCGATAGTATCGATTAATAGCTTACTGGAGAAGGCTACCGGAAAAGGCTCGTGTTATGTATATCGGTGTAACGACGACAGTTTGCGCGTCGCGTACTTATGTACCGAGTGAATATGACCTCGTGTATCGCGATGTGATATATCTACGTGCAGTATATCTGCATGCGACACAACTAGGCCGATGCTACGTCAGATTGGCATTAAAATGTCTCCCCGGCGATCCGGCAACGGGAGCACGCCGATTTAAGCCGTGCATCATTTCGTCGCAGACAGTAATTATTTGACGAAACGTGCGCGGAACTTAAATTCTCGTTTGCCGTCGGCTTTGGACGTTTTTGACGTCAATGGTAAAGCCGATGATTCGTTTCGATATGCATACTGTTTATTAACATACCGTTCCTAGAATTTCGTGAGTCGAGAACTTTGCTAAATTTAATTTAGACGTGAAATCTCCAATGCAAAGAGAAGATAAAATAAAAGCGAATGATAGACTAATCAAATTTCAAATTTATATTTATACGATATGTTTACAACAATAATGAAAAATTAGATTGCATTAAATATAATATCAACGGATAAATTGGACTAAAAGATAAATCAAACTTTCTATTAAAATGATGAAATCGGGCTGGTTAACACTTTATATTGTAAAATATAATAATTAATTTTGTAATTCAACTATTACGCTTTTAAGTTTCTAATTTTCTAAATTTGATTTGATTCATTTTCTAAGTATATTTGAAGTTTTAGTATAATCATTCGTTAGTATTAGTTGTGTGTCGTATTGATTATAGATAGTATAATAATTTATCACAAAAATAGCTAATTAATATTTTTTAAATTTTTTATAGTTGCTTGTGTATTGAAAAATACTAACTCTTAAAAAAATTAAAAAAATATTATAAGAAAATTAATCAATCTTTTTATATTAATTATGGAAGAAGTAATGATTTTAATTAAAATTGTTTTTTCGCAAAAACATAATTTATTTTACGCATCAAAGAACATCAATGAACTTTTGTTGAAGTCCATTTAACAGTTCTAGTTGCCTCTTTATAATCTTGAAACTTCCTCACTATGACCTCTGTGAAGTTGGCCCCCCATTTTCAAAATTTTAAAAAAATTGTTAGAGTTCTGAGTGCCCCCCGAAATAAATAAATTATTAAAAAATAAATTTAATAAATAATAAAATAAATGCATTACATAAATAGTAAATGTTACTAATACACACGTCAATTTTCTTATAGTTTTCTTATTTTCATTAAAACATATTTTATGTTCATGAAATAGAATTGATATCAAATATTGATAAAATGTCACCAATATTTAGATCGCAATGTGTTACATAGATAAATATATTTTTGTTTTGCCGATATATTAATATTGTGTAAAAAATAATTTTACAATGAAGTTTAGTGTTCATAATTTTATGTCTAACACTTCTTCCTTCAAAAATAGCAGCCGCTTGATTGAAGTTTGCTTTCATCTTAGATAAAGTTTGAGCGTTTAAATTTTTTATCTTAATGACAAATAAGATAATAAATTATAAGATTTTGTTTGTGAATCTATACTGTTTCCGTGCTAATGAATGCTTAACGAAACAGGAAAAGAGATAGTTTTACTATTTCTCAAAGAACCGACCGGAAAGATCGTAGAAGATGAGTAGTAAGAAAAAGCAGGGACTGCCTTGGCTGATATTAAATCAGTTTGCATACCGCCGGAAAAATAACGATTCACGTATGTCCACATAAGATAGACCATAGTATCAGTCTTTCATTGTCTTTCATTATTAGCGAGGATCGACTTTTGATCGATGTCTTGTGACAGGCTTGCGAAGGCAGCTTTATTCATTCCTTTCCCTCTCTTTCTCTTTCCTTTCCTTTAAGAGTGAACAATAAAATCAGGTCCCTGCTTGCCTTATCGTTGTTGATAGCCTATAACTAATATGCCTTACTTTTGTATTGGTCAAAGTGTGCTAGTGGCGTAACAACTTTGTGCCAGAACTCGGTTGAAACTAACAATAAGAAATAGCGATTTCGCCGCGTTCGATTTAGATCTGGCGGGTTTTCCTACGAAGCGCGGCGCGGCCATTATTTAATATTAATCTAGCTTGATTATTTATTTGTCAAGGTTTCGCCAAAGTAAGGACCGTTTATTATCAGTTCCTATCCGTTCCTATTAAAATGTCATACACGTGCACAATACACGACACATTTTTGTTTAATCACTTATATCTATATTTTGTTTATTTTGTTCGGTTAATAAATTTTTTAAACTTCTCCAAAATTGATTTCTCTTCTCTCTCTGAGATTTATTTATTTAACGGAAGATACGAGTATTTTGAATTATTTTTACATGATCAGAAACAATTATTTGAAATATTTGAATGTGTAAGTTTTAAAAACAAAGGTTGTGGGACTCACAACTCGATTCAATTTGCCTATGACCTTTTATATAACGTTACGTAGCGTACGTTTCTATTTAATTATAACCAATTACTTATTAACGAGCGTAATTTTTCTTTTCTATCTAATGCATGTGATTTGCTAAGACGATAATAGATAAATTTGTTGATAATAATATAATTAGGAAAGATTCCCTTTTTTTTGCTGGTCCGTTGTATAACGGTATATCTGATTTAATAATATTATACATGTTATTATTATATGAAAGATTTAGAAAACAATGAATGATTAAAATATTTTTAATTTTTTATCTTTTCTAGATTTATTCTTTTATCGTATTTAATGTATTATATTATTTGCCATTTATATTAAATTTATATTAGAGATATTCGTATATGTATAATTTAGATTATTTAAATAATTCAAAATTAATTTAGACATGAAATCACATCTGATATAGATTTATTGTTTGGATAAATTTTTCCAACGCAATTATTTCATTAATAAATAATGTAACAAACACCTTTAAGGTACCTTCTCTGGCATATTGGACGACCTTGCCCTACAACATCTGATTTCAATCATGCTGACATATTGACGACGGTCCCATTCGAGGAATAAATTGTCTTTGCGATTGATATCTGCTAAAATCAGACAGAAACATTTTTCACAGATTGTTGTGATATTTTTTATGGAAAAGATATAAAAAATATGGATATTCAATGAAAGCTAGAATCGTTGATATTATTCTCAGGAAATAGTAAAAGATACAAATGTTCGGATAGAAAAATATGTACCGGCAATTTTTTTATATCTTGTCAAAATTCGCTTTTATTAAAAATGATACGTGCACATTTATTGCATGTTATAACGCTTTATCTGTCAAAATATACTTCGTGTATCAAATAGCAAGGGAATTAGTCTCTCGTTAACACATATTTCATAAACCGTATCTTATATAAATATCCCCAGCAATATGAGCCGTGTTATTAGTTACGCCTAATTATGTTTTACGAACGTTTGACGTCGCCCGTTCAACTTCATGCTTCGTTTTACATATGACCTTTTATGTCACTCGTCATGCCAATGAAAGCTTTTTATGCGTGTATGCAAAAAAATACCGTATAATAACGACCATTTTCATGAATAAAAGAGATATGAACAGGAAACTTTTTCTCAGATTTATTCTACCGATTCACTGCGCATGCTACACATAAAAAGAGTGTTTATCTATATTTCATGTGATATTGCCTACTATTGCACGAATATTGCAAATATGTGAGTGCACAGAATATCACCGTCCTACGAAAATACATCATTTTAAAAGATGGAAAATGTGTCGATATCGTGACTCATATAAGTCGATCTAATACGCATTAAAGGACGGTTTAGGAAAAATATGCATGATATATATGAACGCATGGATATATATCTTGTGGAATTTATTCTTCAAGTGATTTACTGTACAATTTTCCAGAGAAAACTTGCGCCGCTCGTAAACTGAAAAACCCGGAGGTTAAAAATATAATAAAGATAAAAGATTTGTGTGAAATATATATTGTATATATATATATATA
>NW_021849297.1:1056827-1113351 GCF_003651465.1 Formica exsecta
ATATATATAATATTTAGAAAATCAGTATTAGTATGATGACATCATCTTTATTTTATGCTGTACATTAACAGTTTTTTAACAACACATAATTGTGCAAATCTCAGTCCACTGATTATATTGATAATATTTTTAGCGATTTTAATCTTACATTAAAAGAAGCAAAAAAATCATGCAGATATTTTCTGCAGACTTGAATGTAAGTTATAAAATCGTCAGAATAAAATTGTTGATCGAAAAATTATTTAACAACACATCTTTCAGATGCTTCCACGTTTCGTGTTTTATATAATTTTTATTTATCTCCTATCACACGTATAGTTTGCAGAATTTTACGGTTGACAAAATCAAAGAGCGAAGATTAAGGGCAGTTCTTTTCATTCATGGCACACATCGACCCATTTTCCTCGAATTTATTGTCGATTGCCATTGACCAGGGAAAATAAGTAAACGCCGTTCTATTATATTAAGACAAACTCGCTCGGAGGAAATTCTTTTATTCTGCTCAGTTATCCTTGGATAAAATGATTTCACAACTTTAGGTTTTTGATCCCCAAACTATTTTAAAATCATTTTTATAAAAAGAATGAAAACTTGAACTTGGTTAGATCGTGTTTTTCGACATGATAATACATGATTTGATATATTTTCAAACTTTGATTAAAAATGGCAATAAATAATACAACTGTGTCTGCTGTTTCAATTTTATAGAAAAAAATTAAATAAAAGATTTACTGAACTTGTCTATGGCAAAAGAGAGATTAAATACTTGAGTGAATAACATAATGATCTATATACGAAACAAAGTTCTAGACCAACCTGTAACAAAATTGTTATATTTATGTGATTTAATATTTAATATATTCTTCAATTCTATTTTAAACTTGTTTTTCAATATAAAATCTTGAATTATAGGAATTAGGAATTATGCATTAGATTTAATTAATTTAAAAAAAAAAGAAATACAATTTATACGTATTTTTAAAAGAAACTATGAGTTAGAAATGTTTATATATAGACATAAATATATATTATGTATCTTTCTGGAATATGAACATTACATAAAAGTAATTTGCCATTCTATTATAATAACGCTTTGTTGTTTCCGATTGACTTTAAAGCATAAATTATTATTTAGTTATATTTATATTTTGTATAATTGTTTTATGTCTGAATAATTTTTTTTTAAATCTGTTTGCAACACATATATTTCGTAATCTTTCAATCTTTCTTCAGAATGCAAAATATCGATACCCATTATGTAACAGAGATTGAATTTACTTAGATAATAAGGAGGAAATATTCGATTTCATCTCCATGCATGCGCATAAGTACATGGATATATGCTATATGAAAAATGCATCTGCCGTCGCATTGCGTAATGATGTAATAATATCAGTTATCATTTCTTTTCAAAAACATTTCTATAAAACAATTTATTTCTGAATTTTAATTAAAAAAAATAATGCGGAATTGAGATTATCTCAAATCACTCATTTATATAGCCAGTTAAGTTAATCACCAGAAGCTAATTAATAATGCAACATAATTAATTGTTTTACAGTAATTATGTTGTCTTTGTATAGTAATTTCTAGATATTTTGATTATAATTAAATTATATATATAAGTTAATAAATAATCAAAAAAGAAATTTAGTTTTTTTTATAGTTTTATAATCACATGACTTATAATTTATTTATAATCTAAATTAATAGATCTAAGTCACATAAACTTTTAACAATAGTAATATAATTTTCTATCTATTCGATGCTTTTGTATATGATGACATAGTTTTATATGTTCATTGGTTTATTTTTAATTTATTTATTCGCTGCTTTTGTATTATAACATATCGCAGGTTGCAATTGTTTAGAAAGATAAGGTCACGTCATTTTATAGCTTCCTTGCTCATTATGCATTAATGGAGTCACGTTGTTAAATTTAGGCGTGGCTCGAGCAACGCGTGCGCTTGTGATTCTCTAGAGGATTTTGCGATATTATCGCTACTGTACCTCCTGCCCTTGTATACTATATTATCGTCTAAAAAAAAAAAAAAAACAGTAGTGGTTCTGCCTTGTTGCATGTGTGATCGCTAGCGAACAAGTTAATCATATCTGGAATCAATAATCCCTAGTCACTGCACAGTTTTTGGTAACATGGCGAACATACTATATATAGTTTGAAAAGAATAAAATTTACTATAAATTAATTAAATTTTTATACGCTATCGTGATAGAGAATTTTTTAATCCAATATTAATGTGTGTCGATAAACAAAAATTTATTCTTATACCGAAAGTTCTTTTCAACACAGCTTTATAGTGCAATAGGTAAAATGAGCTGTAGATATAATCTTCAAAAATTGGATTTAAGGAATATTCCCATAAAAGAGGAACTTCACTTTGAAAGCATAATGAAGTTGCTCTGCTTTATTCTCCTATGTTCTCCTCTATCTTCTTTTTCCGCTATCGGTATTCTTCTTGTCGTCGGAAACACTTCAGAAGTGTTGAGACGAAGTTCGCTATATATGTTCTCAAGGATGAAGGATACAAATTTTGAGACGAAAAGTGAGAAACGATATATCTTCTTTACTCTGTTTAATTAAACGCGGCTTCTTCCGCGTCTCGACCGGAATATCGTCGGGCTCGTCTACATTTAACGGACAATTTCTCCCGGCCATTATGTAATTGTGATTATCCTATGCGGCAGTGGTCGCTTTTAATAATACGCGATCCTTAGATGGTCGAGCGATTGTAAATTACGTTCAAATTGGAAACCGCGCGGCATGTGGCATATTAACATGCTCGCGAAACTTGCGCCTATTAAACACGCAAAATAGATGTCTTGTATGATGTCACGCCAATTATTAATAATAGTTTCTTGGATAAATACGGAAACGGATGTTTTCTTAGCGCAGATTCAACAAGAGGCTCAACGTGTGAAGATATGTTTTTCATATGGCAGTTTCCCCAAATAACGCTAAAAGAATATTCCTACGATCAAATCTTTGATGCATTTTTCAATCAGATCTTACTTTAATTAAATTTTTCTCTCTCTCTCTCACGTTTTTCATTCTCAATATTCAATATATTGGTAATAAAACCTCAAATTAAAACCTCATAAACTGATGGTATTAAGAGATTGATAAATAAATGAAACTTCGTTTTCTGCTTGATTGTCTGTCATTGTGATCTGTCAAATTTCATAATTTAATTTTTCTTTTGTTTTTAGTATATATTTTGTGTTTATTTTTCTTTAAAAATCTTTAGATTTTGTTTATTATTGCTATAAAGTACCTTCTGACGATTATTTGTCATAATCAAAATTAATAAGAAAGATGATCTTTCTTATTAATTTTGTACTGTATTAATTTTGTACTATAATTGTACTATAGAGAAGAGAAAAGTATAAGCTCGTTGCTAGTAATTAGCCTTTGATTAAGTGGGTTGTCAAGATAAAGAGAATGATACAAAATGTATAAATAAATCTCGTTATTAAATCTTTTAAGAAATAAATCTGGGCATCAAAGTACATAATCGAAAGTATATATATGGCTCTCCGCTTTTTTCATTGCCTTTCTAATTTTCATATTATCGAATCAATCATTTTTATAAGAAAATAAGTCACTCACTTCTAGCGCTTATGCGCTTTTATATAAAATTCTGTACTTGTGACGCTTCTCTGTCAATTCGATGTTATCGTTCTTTATTTCTTTTTTATGCTATTCTTCAATCGATAATTATCCTTACAGAAGAATCTCTCATGTTTAACATTTTAGATTCGCGTGAAATAAAACGTGAATTTTTATAGTAATCGTGATTGTATTATAACGCTATGCCTCTTATCAAATCTTCCTGAATGATAGTCTGAGAATATGTATATTTTATATTGTTAATTCTTTACGTTAGAGTTTTAAATTTTGTAATACAATAATATATAGGCGCGGTCTTATCTGTAATAGATATTATTTATATTTTGACTAATTTTTATATCTTCTCATATATCTTTCAATTTTCCGCGAACAAAATAAGCTTTGCCAAGTATGAGAAGTCGATTGTATGCGAAAGAACGTTCGTGCAATTTTTCTTTAGAAAGGAATTTGCTAAAGCTATCCCACTGGATACTCTTCTGGAGATCTTTTGTCGAGATATTGAAGCACCTCGTTTTAGACATTATTTTCCTCACTTCATGCGTGAAAATACATTTCACAGATACCTCAGCATTTTATCGAGATTATTATCTCACGTAAAACTTGAGCGTGTGAATGATACTGGGGTTTCGATCAATTACATTTGTTTGCACAATATTTAAATTTCTTTCTTTACATGCAACTTATGATAGATATAACGTATTACTTTTATAAAGTAATGTATTGTTAATATAAAACATCTTTTAAGTAAAATACGAAAAATAATTCTTTCTTTAGAAAAATATTGGTGTGACATCAGTTTAAAAAATTTTTAATCAGAAATAAGCAAAGATAAGATAATTTTTTGTGTATATCTCATAAAATTTTATTTTTTTTTAAGTTCTATAGAAACTTATTATATATTTCAATTAACATCTTAATATGAAGTTTATCATATTATCAAATATCATATTCTACATGTACAATGCATTAACTACGTTTTAAGGTACGTATCCTATCGACTGTGAAGCTGACAAGCAGTAATGCGTGTCATATGCATACGCACCAATGCGTTATTGATTGACATTGTTACTGCAATTTTCTCCAGCAACAAAATGCTGCACAACATGATTTTTCTTTATTCTGAGAACATTTTTGACTATTTACTATAAAAACTTGCATTTGCTACTCTTGCTAATATAACTATTAACTCTTAAAAAACCAATTAAAAATTTGCACAATAATTTGGAACTTTATAGTAATCGAAATTCTAACCAACAAAATACTTATCCATAGATCCGGCATTAAATCGATACGCATAATTTTTCAATTGTAAATAAAAGAATCTAAACAATTCGTATAAATCTGCTTAAAGGTTTTCCTCAATTTTACTACAAATCTTAGAAAGTATAGAATGTAAAGTTTTTTTATGAATTCATATATTTACATAAAATTTTTCAGTAATGCCATAGATTCAATCCTATGTAAAATATCGGATTATCGATTGTGTGTCCAACGAACAAATGGTCCGTTGCCTCCTTTTGAGTGGATTAATTCGATCACGGCAACGTCCTAGCATAACATAGAGTGATATCTAATATCATAGTCATCCAACTGTCGCGAATCGATCGTTACACACATGCAAATGTCAGCAACGAAAATAGCCTTAACATAGGCATAGTTCAGAAACATTACGTAATAATGAACTCCATTTTCCCTGTCAAATCAACAATTAATAATCCTATTGTGAATAACGCATATATAATGGATAATAAATAATGTCGCAATCTCTCATGACAATTGTGATACATCAATATACCAAATATTCTCAAACCATCAATCTTTATTTTAATGTCAAATTATTTGACAAGTTCAGAGTAAGATTTAATATTTTTTCGAAAAAATAATTATTTATTTTTTATTAACAACATTTATTTATTTTTAATCAACAACATTTTAAATATTTCAACAATTAAATTTCAAATTAAAAATGTGAAGCTGCGTGCAGCTTTATTTGCATGTCATTTTACACAAGTTTATTAGCGAGCTTTTTGTAATTCTGAGCCGTACGAATTGTTTTTCGAGATTTACATCTTGTTTTAACGAAACACAGAGTGCCCTGTTATTCTCGCTAAAAGAAGTGGTTTTCGTGTTCAAAGATGCAAGCAACATACATTTCGCACCGTTGAATAAGTCGCATCCTAAGTAAAGAGTAAGGATTATCTCTATCCACGCTTTAGTAAAAATTTATGACGGGATTATCTCTCGTGCGTCTTTATCCAAAGGTATAATTAAACTAATGAGAGCCGGAAGCAAATTGAGCGTAATGTTCCACTTTTTCGTACATAATGTAACGATGCATAGACACGACAGTGTTAAATTCCTAAAAATTATTATAAATAGATTTGACAATCGATACATTTGACAAGTGTACATGTAAACAATTCTAACTTTATAAAAACGTCTCGCGTGAAGAAATATTAATGTTAACAGACTAGACGTTCGTATTGGTAAGATCGAGAAGGACACTCCTACCTGTACCGAGAAAATCCGATAATCGGTTTTATGTCGCTTGGTAACTTTCGCTATTAATAACAAAGATCTGTTTCGTACATGCAAAATATTCAACTATTTTTTTCATTTAGTACTGAAAAGAAAAATTGTCGCTCTTTGATTTTGATGAATTCGTGACATATTGAAAAATTGCACAAGATTATAAATATTATATATAGTTATTTTTTACATTTAACTTCTGTTAATCAAAGGTTAATATAAATGTCAGAAAATGCTTTTATTCGCACTTCTTTTTTACGGCTGTGCCAAGTCTCATTATATCTAGAGAAGAATTTATATATTCCAATTATATATTTATCATATTGTAATAATTTTATTATATTGTTGCTACCATTAAGTATAATTTTTATAGCACATCATTTAAATGAAACTTTAATTAACGAAACTGTTCCTTTTTTAAACGAACTTTTCTCCCTTTTTTTAAAATCCCAAGAGAGCACACTTTTGCAGACCATGCTTGCACATCCTTCGATAATTACATTTGGCAAAAAATCGTCCTAGAAACTTCCATCGCGGAAAATCCAATAATATTCTTCATAACGTCCAATTCTTCGAATCAATTCCATACCGCTATGTCTATACAAAGAAATGTAGAATCAAGTAGTCAATCAATGCTTATAGAGGCTTGTCGTTTATAGAGGCCTGTCGGTTATAGAGGCCAGCCGACTTATTGTGCTTCGTCGTTGCGCATACTGATTGTT
Organism: Formica exsecta; assembly: GCF_003651465.1. NCBI lineage: Eukaryota > Metazoa > Arthropoda > Insecta > Hymenoptera > Formicidae > Formica > Formica exsecta. The sequence continues at coordinate 1,063,728 of NW_021849297.1, forward strand.
ACGTAACTATCGTTGAAATAATCATATGGTGTTAATTAACCATGCTATTCAATTCCAGCAACCTGATTGTACCTTATCATCATCCGAAAAAAAGCCTAAACTTTCAAGCTCTTTGTAAAAACTCGAAGCAGTTTATAAAAATAGAAGAAATTAAAATTTAAGTATATGCCCACATATATTTATAATATAACATGATTTAGCAGTAAAATTAATTTTGTACGGATTTGCCAAAATTTTGCGAAAAAATATCATGATTAAAATATGATAATCCTTAAAAGCGCGACGCTTTTCTTGTAAAACGTCACATAAATGTCGCATGAATACGCAACAATGTAAGAGTCCAATTTCTTTTATATTCCTTTTGAAAAATTCAAGTGCAAATTCAACGTGAGATTCCTTCTTGTGATCTGCATTTATCGCAAGTTTGACCAAGGATTGTTATATGGATGTCGCCACAGCACAACCCCTAGGTAGCAACTGCCGCTTTACTTCTCTTCGTAACTCGAGAGTGCAAAGCGCCTCTGGGCATCTATGCGTTAACTCGAGAGGACAAAGGGATGTACCGGTCAGAATTTGTCCGTATCTCGAAAGTCTAGAACGTGTCATCGCCTAGGCGACGGAATAGCAAGCCTTGCGAAAAAATATCATGATTAAAATATGATAATCCTTAAAAGCGCGACGCTTTTCTTGTAAAATGTCACATAAATGTCGCATGAATACGCAACACAATGTAAGAGTCCAATTTCTTTTATATTCCTTTTGAAAAATTCAAGTGCAAATTCAACGTGAGATTCCTTCTTGTGATCTGCATTTATCGCAAGTTTGACCAAGGATTGTTATATGGATGTCGCCACAGCACAACCCCTAGGTAGCAACTGCCGCTTTACTTCTCTTCGTAACTCGAGAGTGCAAAGCGCCTCTGGGCATCTATGCGTTAACTCGAGAGGACAAAGGGATGTACCGGTCAGAATTTGTCCGTATCTCGAAAGTCTAGAACGTGTCATCGCCTAGGCGACGGAATAGCAAGCCGTCAGTGTACTCGAGAAATATATATATGTACATACAATAAGAGAAATACAATGCTATTGTCGTGTAACAACAATATATTTACACATCGCTTAGGAACTCTGGAAAACGAAAGTCGGTCATTCAAGAGCTGTAAGGATGTGAGAAAAATTCTTCAAAACGCAAAAAGTTAGTTCTTTGTATCTACGAACTTTTCGCGTTGTAATGATTTGCCATATTTCCGCCGTTATACATATAGAATATCTCTTGAAATCTGTTAGATTATAACAATAGTATTCGCTTGACCATTTAAAAAAAAATTATTTTTTTAGAAAAATTTATATAAATTGTTACGTACAAATTAATGTATTGCGGAGTATTTTTATATTCAATGCGCGTTAAGTATCTTAATAATTATAATAAATATGTAGTTAAAATTTTTAGAGAAAGATTTTAAACACATTTAAATTTAAATGCAATAAACTTGTTATAATTTAATTGCACTTAAGCTCACACAATCTGCTTTTCACCTTTAATTGTTCATAATTTGAAATCGTTGCAATAATTTATTTAATTCAAGAAATTTCGCTACAAATAAAGATTGTAGGAAATTAATATAGATTACAGAGAGTATTTTTCACATATTTATATTGAATTTTAAAATCATAACTTGAGGAAAATGAAATCATAAGATTTACTCTGTTCATCTGTGAAATATTATTCACAAAACTTCTAAATTTTTGACTTTTTGATTTATTATTTGGAAACTATCAATATAATATGACATAAAAAAAGCATCCACTCTTCTTGACGTACACTTTTTTCACTCTTACTAAAAGGAATGAAAATTACATGTCATAATAATTACTTTTCAGACAATACATGTCTCTAAAAGATGTCTTATCGTCCTTTAGACATCTTATTTGTCTTGGCCTACTGATGTTGTCTGGGTTCGCATTATCATATATAATGCGAGTCATGAATCAAATTATAATGAGAATCGATGAATGTTAACGATCGATTAACCGAAGAGTAAATTAAATGGTAATTTACGTCGAAAGAATAAAATGTACATAATGATTTGAATCTAACCCTCTTAGGTTGATTTCACTTTGCTTAAATTTATAATGAAATATGAAATAGAATTTGATGAAAATAAAACTTCCATTATCAGAGAAAATGGAGAAACTGAGAAAACGAACGAGATTGGAGAAATATAATTATATAACGGCAAAAACAATGTAGGAATACAACCTCACTCTTGACTTCCAACGTGAAACTTGAGAATTTTTAATAGCATTCCAAAAGTTTTTACTACGATTCTCTTTGGAGCGTTATTACCTGACTAGTGGAAGCCGTCTTTCTTTGATTGGTTCTCTAATTTCAAAACGTTTAAAATTTTTTTAAACTTTTTCTGCTATAAACTATAGGAAATAGCTGATACATAAAAGTGCAATAATAACCCCTACATCTTTTTCACCAATTTACTTTTATCTATATTTAAATATAAAGATAAAAAAATATAATAATAGGTTTTCAAAAGATAAGATATTTCCGTGTATGCGAACGCTTCGTATTTAAATGCAACTCGTTAATCTGCATAAATGGGTGCGTCAACAGCATCTTTATTCTCTAACCGAGGTCATTGTGGACAGCGACATTCAGTTTGCGTCACCACAAACCTTCGTGGTTCGTGTCTGCCGGCGGTAGGAGTAAAATCGAGGAATAATGCGACCACGAATGTATTTTGATGGAGGTAAAATTAACTACATCGAAATTATCAAAATTATATTTGTATTTTATAATGACATGCAGATAAATTTATCAATTAACAAAATTATCTTTTAATAATTTTAATTCTAAGCTAAACTAAAGGGGAAAAAAAAAAAAAAATTATGTATGTAGAAAATTAAAATAAAATTTGCCAAGAATTTTTTTTCCGCGTTGTCTTTCAGTCACGGATCTAAATTTCTCGAAGTGATAAAATTGTTTGCTTTCTCTCTTCTATTGTCTACAATTTAAAAAGTTATTCTATTACTGCGAAATGTTTTAATAAGAAAATAATTGACATAAATAATGCGATATATATAATAACGTGATAAATTTTTTGGCTTAACAAATTTTTTTTTTTATAAGGGATAAATTCGTACAATGGCTTCATTATATCACAGTAGTGTTACGTGATACGCCAACAATAAGAATTTCTCTTAGAATTCCTTATTACTATTTATGTGCCAGCAGAAAAAAGTCGTTTACCAGCTTATCGAGATAAGATTGACTTGCATCGTCGATCACTCTCCCTGAACCGACCCTAGTTTCACTTGCTTTTTTGCTGGCGTTCTTCTGCTTTTTTTTCTCTCATAAACGAACGCCCATAAAAAGTAACAACCAATATGGAACATGTCGCGAAGTTGGATACATACAATTACAACGCGTCGTGCACGTAAGGACGATCGATCGATCCCAGTTGAAAGGACACAAGAGCGGATGTACAATTGTCAATCGCGCCTCATAATTCAGCATCGGATGTTGTAAAGAATTGCATATATCATAATATAAATGGCTTGATATTATATTAAATCACGTGAATTGCTGATAACGAAGATCGAGAGAATGGATTTATTTGAAGAAAAACTTAAATCATAGATCTTTTTCCAATTAATCTAATTAACATAATTCTAATTATCTTTTGTAACATTTAAATATCCCGTGAGACCCAGTAAGCTTGTCAAAAAATAATTATTTGTTTATCATGATTGATAAAATCAATTCTAAATTGACGTAATACAAGGAAGTCGAACCAAGTGCCTCGAAAATATCGAAGGAAAAGTCGTAAGTTGCGATAATTCTTGTCACTGATAAATTAAAGTGCTATATATCGAGGGATAAGACAAAACATTTGCATTCGGCTTACGAGCTTTGTAAGCTCGGCCTACGAAGCTTATAGCTTCGCAGTCGAATCTTCCTTCACAACAACGACGTAAAGATCCTCAATCTGTTAAAACGTGCGATGTAATATAGCCGTTTCGTCTTAAGCGGGATTTATTTGCGTCAGTTGATTTATACTTATAGCACACACCGAGAAAAACGAATCACCGAGAGTATCACGTAGCGAGAGTATCTGGGAAAAGGTAACATGCATTAAAAAAGCTGTGCGAATGGATATTACTTGCCCTGATGTCCGTTTAATCGCCTTCATTCTTTGTTGGCATTATTTTTCGAGTTAACGCGCTTTAAAGATTATTTATTTTCGCGGAAGAAAAACATAGTGTCTCGACAAATTTATAACAGCGTCGCAACACACATTGCAGTACAATTTTTTTCGTAGCTCATGTATGTAAGAAGTACATAGTTTTTCTCTAACTATTCTTGTCCTATTAAACAAACAAAAAAGAAAATTGTTCAGAATATTAATTTTATTTTGTTTATTTTACTTAAAATTTAAAATTAGCATACACATATGAGCTTTATATTTTTTATAAATTTGAATTATATTCTTGTTAAAAGCTTTTTCAGTCTATGCAGAATTTTACGCAAACTCAAGAATACCGATGTCAAAAGAACTTCTTTAGTATCGTGCGAGCATGTGCACGGAATGAGTAATCACTGTCGATCGTAACTGCCACAGGCACAAACGACGGAGCAGGACATCGTATTTATAAACGCACGTATACGACTTTATGACAAGCCGCTTCGAGGCAAACATGAGCGATGGAATCCGAAGGGCTATATGTTCAAAGCAAGAGTCTTATAAAAAAGTGAATCGCGTAGGCTGACATTTTATTTCACAATTTCCGAGATTCCGAACACCAATATCATGTTTACCTGAAATCTTTTTATTTTCTTCCTTTGATTTCAGTATAAAAATAAAAAAATTATAGAAATATGTCGAGAAAAATGTTTTATACTTACAATAAGATAATATCTACGAGGACAATTCAATAAATAAGATAACGAGACATATTATATGCGTACAGTTGTTCTAATATTACCTTATTTATCGAATTATCCTAGTGCATAACATAGCTGTCAACAATATAGATCAATTTAAGCAATGTTTCTGATATGTGAACAAAAATAATTTTGGCAAATAGATATATCTTTATAAGCCACACGAGAAAGAGAGAGAGAGAGAGAGGGAAACACATCCAATTTCTCTCGGAATTTGAAAATTAGATTATTAATAGAATTCATATAAATCGAATTGCAGATGTTAGTACATAAGTACATATTATTATACAGGAGGATATTATATTCGTAAGGTAATTTTTTAGAATATAAGATAAAAATTTGATAGAGTTTAATTTTAAATTAGGCTAAATTCCGATATAGATATGTTTCTTCCTGTTACATGTACACGTGATATAAGCTTGATAAGATAATATCTACGAGGACAATTCAATAAATAAGATAACGAGACATATTATATGCGTACAGTTGTTCTAATATTACCTTATTTATCGAATTATCCTAGTGCATAACATAGCTGTCAACAATATAGATCAATTTAAGCAATGTTTCTGATATGTGAAAAAATATAATTTTGGTAAATAGATATAACTTTATAAGCCACATGAGAAAGAGAAAGAGAGAGGGAAACACATCCAATTTCTCTCGGAATTTGAAAATTAGATTATTAATAGAATTCATATAAATCGAATTGCAGATGTTAGTACATAGTCAGAGTTTATTATACAGGAGGATATTATATTCGTAAGGTAATTTTTTAGAATATAAGATAAAAATTTGATAGAGTTTAATTTTAAATTAGGCTAAATTCCGATATAGATATGTTTCTTCCTGTACACGTGATATAAGCTTGATAAGATTTACATTTTCTTCGAAAGAAGATGTCAATCTGTGCCATTATCACTCGCAAATCATATAATAATATACAAAAGCAAAATTTTAGATATTTTATTGTGTGTTTGTGATGTAATCTGTACGATAATCCGCGGTAATATTGCGGAGCGAAGATAAAGGAAATTCAGAGAGAGTGAATTAGCACTCTCTATATTTAAATATACAGCAGAAAGCCGGCCTAAGATAAATTGCGGGATAACACTCAATTCACAGTCACGTAAAAATTTGATAGAGTTTAATTTTAAATTAGGCTAAATTCCGATATAGATATGTTTCTTCCTGTTACATGTACACGTGATATAAGCTTGATAAGATTTACGTTTTCTTCGAAAGAAGATGTCAATCTGTGCCATTATCACTCGCAAATCATATAATAATATACAAAAGCAAAATTTTAGATATTTTATTGTGTGTTTGTGATGTAATCTGTACGATAATCCGCGGTAATATTGCGGAGCGAAGATAAAGGAAATTCAGAGAGAGTGAATTAGCACTCTCTATATTTAAATATACAGCAGAAAGCCGGCCTAAGATAAATTGCGGGATAACACTCAATTCACAGTCACGTTGAATACATAAAATATATAAAATGCTTTCGGCGATGTAATAAAGACATTGTATATCTTCTCATAATAATGAAGAGTGCGTACATTACAAAATCAAAAATTTTAAAAATTCATCTCATATAAGCTATATCGCACAAATTGAAACTGAGGTATATCGCATAGATTAAAATGAACGAATGCTATGAATAGAAAGTAAACGGTGAGAAAAAATCCGAAAAAAACTCTTTGCAAACAAACATTTTATCTTACAATGTTTGGATAAATTTAATTTTACGAAATTCTGAATCGTTGCAAGACATCATTAAAGCAATCTATCATATCTATTAAAGACAGAAACCGTTAATTACGTTTTACTATTCTCGCATCCTAATTAAATCTCATTTAATCATAATAAAGCTATTCACTCTACTTTTCGAAAGAATTGAAAAGCAGCTTTCTTTTTCGATAAAGATATAATAAAAAGGTATCTCAAGATAAATTAAAAACGATATCTCACACAAAATTTTATGAGATTATAGTCAACAATCCAATCAATTAATAAGTTTTCGTGCAAGAACAGATTTCAATCCAATTATAATATAAGCTGAAAATTTTAAAAAAAGAATATATATTTTTCAATCAAAGATTTTCATGTGGAGAAACGCATTTAATATTAAAATAAAAATAATTTTATATATGTTTTCTTCCTCTTTGTTAAAAATATATTCAAATATATCGTAGACTAAATAAATTAAATTTGTTGGACAGCGTGGCCCTTTTCTTTAACTCGTTGTTTTATAATGTGGTTCTAATAAAAAAGTCTTATGTATCTCGTCATTATCTGCACGTGCATGAAAATGGAAAGAAATAAAATGTCTCACTACAAATGTATTCCGCTACCATGTATTCAATTTTAACCAACATTACGTTGCGTACACCGTGAAAAATATGCAAAAACTTGCATTAACGACTTTTGCATGCCGCAGCATCGTTAGTAGTTACCCGAAGTTTCTAAAAATTATGTTCTACAGATTTTACTGTCGTAGTTAGATGATCGTTATGTTCTTCGGAAAGTTGTGTCATTACTGGAATAAATTGCCAAATACAGGTTGCGAAATACAACATTACGTATTTCGTTCGGCGGTATTGCAGAAATTACTGCGCATTGGATATTACACCGCGATACACTGCGATCGATATAGAAATTACGCTCGCTATTCTCGGTAGAACAACACTTTTGCCGTCAGTTTGTTTGATGGCTTACCTATAAATATATTCCATAAAATGATTGTTTCCGACATTGACGTTAATAAATTCTTTAGTTTATGAATTATTGTTTAAGTTATTCTTAGAGTATTTTTAATAAACCGTGGTTCACGCTTAAATAATTAAAAACGTAATATTAAAAAAAGAGTCAAATTATGGAGGTTATTTTTGAAATAAAAAAATTTTATTTTATTCAATTTTCATAAATGATTGAAAATTTAATTTTTCATAAATATATAATACCAATTTTCAAGATATCAAATAAAAGTCATGTTATCAAAGAAATTATATGCTATAACATAACATATTTTAATTATACATACAGACTTAATTACAACTACAATATGGAAACATGTTTACCACAAATACTGCATTATTACTTTATATGGTTGTCAAAATACATAATTTAACTAAACCGCACAAAGGACACAAACGCAGTAATAAAATAACTCTAATAATTGCGAACACAATTTTCATTGATGCTAACTCGTCATAAATCAATGACAAATTAACCGAATATCTAATCATTAATGATATGATTAATATTATAATGACTTTTATAAAGATGCAAATTTCATAATTTTGTGAAATGTTAATTGAACAGACTAATTATAATAATAGTACAGTAAAAGATTTAAATTAAAAATTTTAATTTTCAAGCCCTTATTTATTGAAGTTTTTTGATACTATTGATACTTAAACTTTAAGTTAAAATTCTGGGAAAAGAGTCTAAAGAGTGAATTTATAAGATTTTTTTTTTACAAACATGTGTTGAGACATCAATATATTTAGTAATTAAAAAATAAAAGACTTTTTGAAAATTAAATTTTAAAGCTGTTAACTGTTTTGTATAATTGGCAAGAAACTTAATTTGTGAAATCTTTTCAGTTTTAATTTATTTTGAATATTATTGGTGCTTTGATGTCTTGATTAAGAAAAAATTAATTTAATATTATTAAACGTTATAATCATTATCTCTTCGATGCAAGCAAACGCAGGGATTTTGAAAAGAAATATTATACTGGTATCAAACAACGCCAAAAATAAATAAGAAAAACATCGACGACTATAGCCAACTGGAGTATGCTACCTATAATTGGAAGGCAACGCAATTTAGAGAGAGAGAGAGAGAGAGAGAGAGAGAGAGAGAGAGAAACAAAGCAGAGAACGCATACGCATAAAGCTAGCGCCAGACTATGCGCGTATTCGCGATTCGTTTATAATTCGTGAATAGTGTGGATGATTCGTCAAATTCAACCAATCAGATTTCTTTATACCGTTCACGAATTTCGAATTACGAATCATGAATTGCGAATACGCGCATAGTCTGGTGCTAGCTTTACACTTTCATTAATATAGGTCGACAGACTTTAATCTGAGCTACAGCGCTGTTTGTATAACAACTTCCCCAAAAACGACAACAATTTTTTGACGTTTATGTATGTGAATAAATCGGCGTGTTGATATAACGCATCACATTACAATTCTCTGTTATTTTATACAATTTTAGCAGTGTCCAATCCAGCACATGAACAATTACGAATCGCTCAATTTGTTATAACAAAGCATACGTCGACAACTTTGGGCGAGGTTGTCATTCGTATTTTTCAAATTAACATTATTTCAGATATTACCACGTGTGCTTTATTACATCGTTTACAGAAAAGGGAAGATACACGAAAATTTCGCAGTAACGTAGACGTTTATTTTTCTTTCGCCATGCTGAAGCAAGCAACAGTCACTCATCTATTTATAACGCCACCGCGCTAACCACCATCCGCCGAGTCTATTATCGCGTATAAATATGGAGCACATAAAAAGAATGCCGATATGATGCACGGAACGCTTGAAAAGATTGTAAGGAAAAAAATAGGGTTGGAAATCATTGATCCATCCTGTCGGCGTAAAATGCAAAATCACATGCATACACAAGCGGAAATTACGTAATCTTTATAACATTAAAATTTTCTTGATTAACTAGCGTTGCATTGGTCCCCCTCTCTCTCTCTCTCTCTCTCTCTCTCTCTCTCTATACATATGTATATGTATAATTGCATTTACTCTCACCATAATCTACATATTATTTTCCATCTCTTTGAACCTTTGCTATCGCTTGAGTTTAACGCGACAAAGAACGTAGACAATCGCTGCGCCCAACTTTATATTATTCACAACTTTAATACCTTTAAACTTTGAACAAAGAGAGAACTGGACGTTTGATGAAGAACGGAGCTTTGATTTAATTTTCACAATTGTCGCTGCGCAATCGCGATTAAGCATGATTGAGCTTTATACGCATCTCTTCTTAAGATACTTCAGAACTGACATAAATTTGAATGTTTTGAATATAGGAAGATTTAAAAACGGAACAACATCTTTTTACTATTACGAGGTCAGTGTATGCATAATCCAGTTAATTACGGATGCAGATTTATGCGACATATTATGCAACGCGCAAAGCGTTCGTCATTCGCCAAAGTGGAGGGAGAGAAGTCATCGAACTTGTCGCGTGTGTAGCTGATGTATCGCGAGCTTTCTTGAAATAGCGAGACGACCGCAAGATGAATGGCCGCAATGCGATCGCTTTTAAGAGATTGCAGAGTCCGTAAATCGTATCATTTAACGAGATCGTTTCGCGCGATTACAAAAAAAATATGTCCTTGGTTAATGATCTTCCGTCAACAAATTGACTACCTGTATATTAACGGAGTATTCTAACATTACCATAATGCTGCATAAATTGATCGATTTGCGAAAGAAAAACGAGTTCTCTCGAATAAAAATAATTTGTGACTATCCTTATATATAAATGCATAAGAAGATGATGCGGATGAAAAATGACAAAGCGATAAAAGTCTGTAATATTTTATAAAAATTTTCCACATAAAGGAAAGCCATCCGTATTTTCTGTTTTTATTTTTTTTTTATGTATTTATTTCTAAAAAACAAAAATTTATATCTCTCTCTCTCTCTCTCTCTCTCTCTCTCTCTCTCTCTCTCTCTCTCTCTCTCTCTCTCTCTCTCTCTCTCTCTCTCTCTCTCTCTCTCTCTCTCTCTAAAATAAATGATATATTTCTCTCTCTCTCTCTCTCTCTCTCTCTCTCTCTCTCTCTTTTATCTCTATTAAAATAAAATATGATAATATCGAAAAAAATATCATTTTCCCATCTCAAAAAATGTACTTGAGCTGCTTTATTGAACTCTCGAAAAATTTATAAGAACTTTGATTATAAATAATATCGTCATCATCATCATGATTTAATCGCAAATCGCGAGTAGCTACTTTATCATAACGCAGAGTGCATGCAAGTTCGCATTGCAGTCTTGCATGTAAGTAAATATGTGCAACATAAATGTAACTTTAAGTGGCTTATATTTCAACAGTATCTAAGATTTACAATCACGTGATGCGTGCGCCAGATTGCGTCACATACGTTAATATATGAATCATTGTAAGAAAAATCGAGTGCCATTGGACAGGCCATTATTTTTGCCAGAACGTGTCAGTTTTCGGTGATATACGAACGCGACAAATGGTCCGAATAATAGATGGATTTTCGAGAATATGTTCTTTATGTATTGAGAGGTCTCTACAAACATCCTGACAAATCTTTCAAATTTGTTTTGGTACATACAATTTTTAATTAAAAATTTAAATTTTTAATATTACATTATATTAATACATTATATTAATACAATTTTTAATTAAAAATTTATATATATTTAATCCCGCCTTGCTTTAAAAAAACATATAAATATGTTTAGATGCTTTGTGTTATTAAAATCATTAAATTGCGTCGACATTTATTCAATTGTATTGTAACATATTTTCTCTTTTTTATGATCATAAAACAAAGATTTGCGATGCACTCAAGTGTTCTAGTTTTTTTTTCATTATTATTCTAGTTGTATATATAAAAAGATACCATCTATACGATATAGTCAGACGTCACATTTCACGTAAATCGTAGCAAGCAATTACATGCATTACACTTCTATCGGCATTAAAATAGAATTCATAAAATTGGCATTTTAAAACCTAATTTCTGAAAGCTTGAATTATTTCGTTCTGTAAATAAGATTAGATTCACAAAATTTTTGTTTCTATCTTTTTTGTTTAGAAATATGAGTACCGCGTTCAACCAGCGGATTAAATATTCGTATTGCTTGACAGATAATAATGATCACAAAAAATAACGATTTTTTTCTATAGAGTATAAAGCTTTGCTCTATCAAGCATGGTGAAATGCTCGCATGCTCGTATAAAAGACTTAAAAAAAAAGCATAACTATTCTTCGTTCGATGGAAATATTTTTCACAGCACGTAATTCGTTGCATTCACTGGCGTCTTCATAGATGGATCTTGATATTAAAAAACTTTAAAATTGCAGAGTAAAGTGTAAAATTGAAGCGTAAAAATAAAGTAGAATATATTTAAATACCGTGCATATATAATTATAAAACGTTATAACATCATGATAATTAAAACAATAACAATCATTTCTAAATTTAGAAATAACAATATCGCTACAACTGCTACATAATTCACAATTATTTATCTATTTTCATTGTCACTGTTATTCAGGAGAATTTCAGCTTGATTAAATAATATTTATTATCGCTATCTTATATCATAAATTCGCTTTGATACATCTTATCTAAAATCTCTCGTCGAGAATGAAAACATAGATTCTCTCCTTCCCGATTTTACGCCGCTGTGAGCTGTAGCAGAACGCGCTTGCACAGGAAACCGCCCTATAAAGGCGACCCAATGTAAACCGCAAGCCTCATTTGTTGCTCACAAGCTCGCGGCTGCCGACAGCCGAACCGCCGGAGCTTTCTCTGTTGTATTTTCGTTGGCACGGTACTGGTACCGCAACGGTGCATCGCGGCCACGCAATCCGGAAAGGTCAGCCAGCGTCATTACGTACTCACGACTCGTATAAGACAGGCGCGCGAATTGCTTGGATATGCCGGGTCTTTTATCAGGCGCGATACTTTTATCGGTCACGCGAGCTTTTTCGGGACGCGAGATGTGCTATTTCACTTTGAAAGTAAACGACGCCGCGATGACTCTCGTGAGTGTATTGTGTGCGTGAGAAACAAATATTTTAATTAAAATCTTTTTAAACAAACATAATTAATTCTAAATAAAGAGTAATCGTTTACACATTAATTTTTCCCCGGATGAGATACATTTTTGAATGTTTAAAATATAAGTATGAATTAAATAAAATTTCAAATATATTATATTTGTAGGACGGAAAGGATGTATTTTATTTGATACGTGATTTTATAAAGTATTTGAAATAAATTATTTATAATAATCTTAAAAACAAAAATTCTACATCGTTCTTCCATCACTATATTTGTGTCATTGTCTATGCTACAAATGCATCACGATATAAAAAATATATATTAAGACAAATATTTATATTAAAATATAAAATTATTCAAAAATTAACTATTCGTTTTTGCATTATTATAGCTCTAATCTAGAATGAGCACGGATCAGCATCGGGAAATAACATCAGATACAAATGAAATGCACGGCTGAATAATGTACCGTGAAACGGTGATCTCGCGCTATCATTGTTATGACATAGCCCGAGGGAAAGGATGTAGTACGGCAAAGGAGGATAGAAGATACGGAACGCTCGAAAAGGTGCATGTACAGGTAATAAAAGGTCTTTATACACGCGTTGTGTTACAAAGACTCTCCATCAAAATTGATCCATCTCCTTTAGAAATACATCCTTTGCAAAATTTTACATTGATTATGAGCAAAATACGAGCAAAGCGTAATAGAATATTAAAAAAAAAAAGAGAATTGATAGCTTTTGTCACACAATTAAATATTTCACAGAACTTTAATTGAATTTTAATTGAAAATTTAGTTTACAATATTCTTTGTGTAGATAGAGTTCCTAAAAAAAATTCTCTGAGTATAGATCTTGGATTAGAATTTAGCTAAACGTGTGTATAGATTACTGGCATTTCGTTTTGGCATCGTAAAAACACACGGCTACAATAAGAAACAGAAGTGGAGACGGACACGTGTGCGGAAGGATACGCGGTCCATATCCGGCCCGCCATCCTGGCGGCATGGTCCTTTGGGCCACAATACTATTCCTCCAAGGAGCTGGATTCGTAGGTAAACGAAGAGTCACGTGATTACACATAATTAATAGAAAATAGTAAAAAGAGACTTTTTATAAGAGAAGCAAAATATATTACACGATAATCGATATAATAATTATAATCGTGTAGATTGTGAAATTTAGTTCTTCGTTTAGTTTTAAAAGAGCTTTAATGCAAAATCTTTGTTTCAAGTTTAATTGCTAAATATTTAAAGTTGAATGTTAAAATTTTACTGGGAAAGATATGATTGAATGAAATTTTCGTTAAGAAAGAGTTCTGTCTGTGATCAAAGAGAGAGCGATATCGTTTTGAGAAAATCGACGTTTCTAAAGAAGCGGATATATTATCGGATAATGACAGATATATTTCGTGTTTACAGGCTCGGTGACAGGCATTCCCGGTGTCCCGGAAAACATAACGGTAATGTTCCTGAATCCGACGTCTGTACGTGTCTCTTGGAGTACCAGCCAGATTGAGCAGATCGAAAAATACGACGTCACGTACAAGCCAACCGACGCCAGGTGCGTTCCAGCGATTTCGATATTGCGAATCGACTCAGATTTTCATTTCGCGATGCACAAACGACATTAAAAAAAAAAAAATACTAGTTTCGCGTTCTGTCTATTCTGGTATGGGTATATCTTTCTAAAGAAATGAAAATTTTTCAATGAAAAATACGCTCAATCTGTGTTAATTACTTGTCTTCGTAATGTTTTTATTTTAGGAAGTTATTGTTCTTTATAGGTCACATACAAACACGGATATCATTCACGAAAGGTATGATTTGTTAGATGATATTGATGTTTGACGCAAGAAAGTTTTATTATTCATAATTTGAAGAGATAATTCCGTGGGATTAAATTATTGGATGTTTATTCTATTTTACGTGCTCGCGTGTGCGACATAATTGAGAAATTGGAAAGTGATATAAATTTTTCTGTTCTGATCCCCTTCGATTTACATTTCTACTTTTCATTTTTCTCACACATTCCATGACAGAAAATTGAAACACACTGACATACTTACATCTTCGCGGATTGCGACAAAATGCCGCAATGCAGACATTTAGGCTTGAATCTGATATATATCTGTAAAAAGTTTAACAGCTGCAACATATATAATGTGTTGCGGTCTGTGCTAAATATACGCTTATTATTGGAAAAGAATTGAAAGGATAGCGAGAAAGTTGAGTTGTGCGTGATGGGCGTGTGCATGTGATCTCGTGTACGTCGCATTTAATGCGAAAGTACGCGTATTACACGCCACCGGTATTTCCTTTAATTGCTGGGGACGTTTAAATATAGCTGCATATACTCCCTACCATTCAAAAGCTAAAATATTGAAGTGACATTTAATATATAAATTATCGAGTTAAAATTTTATACATGGGTAGAGACGTGTGGAGTGTTCGTAACACTGTATAATTATTATTATTATTATAGTAAATATCAGCAAGTAAAAAAAATTTTTTTTTCTTTTATTCATCGTTCATATTTAGATTTTTCTTTATTTTCTTTATCTCTTTCCAAATTTTCTTAATTTAAAAAGAGATTTTTAGTTAATAACTATTAACTAAAGATATTATTTATTTTAAATCCAGCTGGTATAAGTAAATTTGACTTAGCAATTCGTTATCCAATTGTAGAGAAAAAACTTGAAGCTGCACAGAATTAATATTAAAAAAATACGTTAGAAAATGAATAAATATATGTTAAAGTTACGTAAGTGTTTTTCTTATAAATGACATTTTTAATATATTGGACAAAATTCATACCATTAAATAGATAAAAAATTACATTCAGTAAAAAAAAAAGATAAAAATAAATTATTCAAGCATGACAAAATAATAAAAATAAAGCGAAATTTGTATACTTCCATTTGATGTAACATCATACGTGATATACATATGTATATAATATGAGCGGAACGGAAAAGATAATTAAAATCAAATAAATTCTAACCCACATATGTGGCTCGCATATTTGTTTTTCGCATCGACAGATGCATCGCAATATCCAAATAAATCACGCCGTGATGATAGATTTGGACAAGTTACGGATTTATAGAAAAAAATGAGCGAGATAGTGGATTTATCAATCCGCAGTGCCGAATATAATATCCACATTAATTCAAAGAGGCCTCAATATTAATTGAGATTTTTACCTCCTTTTGCGGCACAGGAATTCTGACCACAGGTATATCACATTTTTTCTTCAAGCGACATGTTCCTTTTGCTTATAACCCGAGTATTCGCCAAAATCGCCATATTTTAACGACGTGTATAAAGTATAATAAATACTATGCTACTAAAGGTAAAATTTTTTACCTTTATTCATATCGGTAAAATCGCTCATTTTATCATAAAATGTGCATTTATTTAATAATAAAATTCACTGTACTCGTTAACTGAGTTTCTCAAATTTCACAAAATAGCATGCCATTAAAACAGATATTGCTTAAACCGATCGTATTTGAACTGGAAACGAATAAAACAAATTATATATTATCACAAAATTTTCATCATGTGTAATAAATCACAAAGGAAAAATTCTTCTAAAATAATATAAGTATTATATAACATTTTGCTTTAGGTGCTTGAATTTCGAGATGTTAACGATCAAATTAAAATAGCACACGTAATGCAATAAATAATGGCAAATAATATTGTTAAACACGCATTTTGTATAAAGGATTATAAATGAG
Organism: Formica exsecta; assembly: GCF_003651465.1. Taxonomy (NCBI): domain Eukaryota; kingdom Metazoa; phylum Arthropoda; class Insecta; order Hymenoptera; family Formicidae; genus Formica; species Formica exsecta. The sequence goes on from NW_021849297.1 coordinate 1,080,251, forward strand.
AGTAGATTATATTAATTGTCATCGCTGCATTAAAATAAAATTATAATAATTTTCACGAATTGATCATTATATATCAAAACTATGTATATGTTTTACTGTTTACCAATACAATAATAATAGTGTAATAAAATCCCATCTCCTACATCTACATATATGCAGATCGTTTTTCTAATAGTATATCTGAGCCCTTAGATTTTCCAAATCTTTTTGAATTTAAATTTAATATTTTAGAATAACAAAGAACTAAGTATAATATTAAAAATAATTTTAGATGTATTTCTATAAAAAAGTTAAATTGTAACAAGCTTAAAATGTTACATATAATACAAAATAATATTGAAGTTATGACATTAGAGTAAAATAATTTGCAGATTTGTAATATAGATATTAGCAATGTAAAAAAAAAAAACTTATTATTTATGTATGTTTTACGTAAATATGAAAGTAACGATGAGTGATATAACTCACGAAATTTAGAAATGGCAATATATCAAGAAGATAATAAAGCTAAATTAAATAAAACGTATATAGAATTCAACTCGTGCAAACCATAACTAAAAAAATGTTTAAATTCAGTCAAGTACAAAATATCGGAACGTGATATATTGAGTAGGTTCCGCAAAAAATATTTAGAGTTAACCTTTTAAATATAAAAAAACCCGAATTTTCTAGTAAAATAAATTGTAAAAATGTCAGCAGAAAATATCGTTATTACTTTTCAATATTTAACAATCGGAACAGAAATATGAATATTATTTAAAATTTTCTACTAAAGTAAAATTTAAGTAATTTTTATTTATTGGTAAAAAACAAAATTTTGTCTTTTCCAACATTTTCGTAATTATATATATTTTCACTCCTGTGAAGAGAATTTGATTTGCAAATATTTTTAGAGTGATTAGCATAACCAAACATCGACATAATCCAAAAAGTATCAATGGTTCTTTATTAAAGAAAATCGATTCCAAAAGAAATGTATTTAATGAGAAATATCCTGTGCATTAGTTTATGATAAAACGCAAACATGAGCAGGTCGAATGACCCATTCCGTTTATATATGATACTAGAGAATCAAGAGTGCAGTCTCTTGCGAAAATGCATAGCATCGATCTTTTCCGCGATAGGACGGTCTAGGATAGGCTATGGTCTCGTTATATAAAGCTCATTGCATGCACTTAGGCTGGTCAGATTACGGCTTTATGTAACGACAAAAACATACGAGAGGGGATATTAAATGGGTTAATTGGAGCTAGCTAGAGAATACCTGTTGTAAGTAGCTCGAGGCTTTGTTTTCATTCAATATTCAATCGAGCTATTTCCACTTTATATTTCGTTTATTTTAGAAGAGTCTTATATTATTCTCAGCATCAACAATGGAATGCATATAATGCAATGCATCAAATGTATTTTGTGTATATAGAGAGGATATTATATAACAATGTATATAGAGAGGATATTATATAACAATGTATATAGAGAGGATATTATATAACAATGTATATAGAGAGGATATTATATAACAATGTATATAGAGAGGATATTATATAACAATGTATATAGAGAGGATATTATATAACAATGTATATAGAGAGGATATTATATAACAATGTATATAGAGAGGATATTATATAACAATGTAATTTAAATGTAGTTTATAATCTTTAAAGAATAGGGATAATTTATAAGAATAGACTTTACGGATTTATAGAAAAAAAATGAGCGAGATAGTGGATTTATCAATCCGCAGTGCCGAATATAATATCCACATTAATTCAAAGAGGCCTCAATATTAATTGAGATTTTTACCTCCTTTTGCGGCACAGGAATTCTGACCACAGGTATATCACATTTTTTCTTCAAGCGACATGTTCCTTTTGCTTATAACCCGAGTATTCGCCAAAATCGCCATATTTTAACGACGTGTATAAAGTATAATAAATACTATGCTACTAAAGGTAAAATTTTTTACCTTTATTCATATCGGTAAAATCGCTCATTTTATCATAAAATGTGCATTTATTTAATAATAAAATTCACTGTACTCGTTAACTGAGTTTCTCAAATTTCACAAAATAGCATGCCATTAAAACAGATATTGCTTAAACCGATCGTATTTGAACTGGAAACGAATAAAACAAATTATATATTATCACAAAATTTTCATCATGTGTAATAAATCACAAAGGAAAAATTCTTCTAAAATAATATAAGTATTATATAACATTTTGCTTTAGGTGCTTGAATTTCGAGATGTTAACGATCAAATTAAAATAGCACGCGTAATGCAATAAATAATGGCAAATAATATTGTTAAACACGCATTTTGTATAAAGGATTATAAATGAGAGTAGATTATATTAATTGTCATCGCTGCATTAAAATAAAATTATAATAATTTTCACGAATTGATCATTATATATCAAAACTATGTATATGTTTTACTGTTTACCAATACAATAATAATAGTGTAATAAAATCCCATCTCCTACATCTACATATATGCAGATCGTTTTTCTAATAGTATATCTGAGCCCTTAGATTTTCCAAATCTTTTTGAATTTAAATTTAATATTTTAGAATAACAAAGAACTAAGTATAATATTAAAAATAATTTTAGATGTATTTCTATAAAAAAGTTAAATTGTAACAAGCTTAAAATGTTACATATAATACAAAATAATATTGAAGTTATGACATTAGAATAAAATAATTTGCAGATTTGTAATATAGATATTAGCAATGTAAAAAAAAAAAACTTATTATTTATGTATGTTTTACGTAAATATGAAAGTAACGATGAGTGATATAACTCACGAAATTTAGAAATGGCAATATATCAAGAAGATAATAAAGCTAAATTAAATAAAACGTATATAGAATTCAACTCGTGCAAACCATAACTAAAAAAATGTTTAAATTCAGTCAAGTATAAAATATCGGAACGTGATATATTGAGTAGGTTCCGCAAAAAATATTTAGAGTTAACCTTTTAAATATAAAAAAACCCGAATTTTCTAGTAAAATAAATTGTAAAAATGTCAGCAGAAAATATCGTTATTACTTTTCAATATTTAACAATCGGAACAGAAATATGAATATTATTTAAAATTTTCTACTAAAGTAAAATTTAAGTAATTTTTATTTATTGGTAAAAAACAAAATTTTGTCTTTTCCAACATTTTCGTAATTATATATATTTTCACTCCTGTGAAGAGAATTTGATTTGCAAATATTTTTAGAGTGATTAGCATAACCAAACATCGACATAATCCAAAAAGTATCAATGGTTCTTTATTAAAGAAAATCGATTCCAAAAGAAATGTATTTAATGAGAAATATCCTGTGCATTAGTTTATGATAAAACGCAAACATGAGCAGGTCGAATGACCCATTCCGTTTATATATGATACTAGAGAATCAAGAGTGCAGTCTCTTGCGAAAATGCATAGCATCGATCTTTTCCGCGATAGGACGGTCTAGGATAGGCTATGGTCTCGTTATATAAAGCTCATTGCATGCACTTAGGCTGGTCAGATTACGGCTTTATGTAACGACAAAAACATACGAGAGGGGATATTAAATGGGTTAATTGGAGCTAGCTAGAGAATACCTGTTGTAAGTAGCTCGAGGCTTTGTTTTCATTCAATATTCAATCGAGCTATTTCCACTTTATATTTCGTTTATTTTAGAAGAGTCTTATATTATTCTCAGCATCAACAATGGAATGCATATAATGCAATGCATCAAATGTATTTTGTGTATATAGAGAGGATATTATATAACAATGTATATAGAGAGGATATTATATAACAATGTAATTTAAATGTAGTTTATAATCTTTAAAGAATAGGGATAATTTATAAGAATAGACTATTTCACTTATGATTTAATATTGTCATCATTTGATTAAAATGTATATTAAACTGGACATCTCGCGGTATAAACTTAAGATATAGAATATCTTAAGAACTTAATATTCTTTAAAACACAAGTATAGATATATCTTGAAAATTTAAATACAGCACATCGCTACGCGTTGAAATTTTTGTCAATTTTATTCGATTATATAGTTAAAATTATTTACGGTATTATTTCTATACTGATTGCAGTAAACAAACTATTTTATTTGCATCTAAAATATATAATAAAAGTACGTTATAATATTTATGATTGCGATCTTGATAATAATATGTACATCTATTTTATGCAATGAAACGAAACTTTATCGAATATCGGTATTCCATCAGATTATTTTCATAAACTCGATCTTTCAGGATTATTAACAGTATATCTAAATATCAAACCAATTATCGTCGTTCGCAACATAACGATGATCATTTGAATGGAATTTATCAAACCATGGCAACGCTAAATCGAAGTTGCGCTTTAATAATCGTTATTTTAATGCTTATCATGATGCAACTATTATATTGCTTTAATAATCGTTATTTTAATGCTTATCATGATGGAACTATTATATTGCGATTCTATTGCCCTATGCTATCAAGGCTTCTAAAAAATGTCGATCGACTTACGACAACCGTGACATATCGAAATTCAATGTGCATCTTCTGATTAAATTACAATATTCGCTCCACAAAATTCCGGTCATCAGATGTTTTCAATTTTTTTTGTTTATGATATACCAATTAACATATCGTACAGCTAACATTTAATAGACTGTTAATTATATATCGTATATACATCGATTAATAAACTGTCAATTGATAAATATTAAACTTATATATATTAATTAAAATAAATAATTATAAATTACTGTGTAATTAATATGCTTTTCTACAAATTATTACAATAATTAATGAATCTTTTATTTATTTAAATAATTCATAAATCTAGATTTCCTTTTTTAATATGTTGATAAAAAATATATATTATAATATAATCCATTTCACTATCATAAAACATTAAAATTATTGTTATAATAATCAATTGTATATAATAATCACACATGATGAAAATAAATTTAAATAAATGTGAGAAATTTTTAAAAAACGACTATAAGTATAAATAAGATTAATGTAAACCAAAACATTAGTGCGTATAGATAATCTTTCTACTGAAATGTATATATATATATATATATATATGGTTAACTTTGTAAATATAACTATTTTGCGATAATTTTGTCTCGTCGTTTCTGTGTTTATAGTTTTTATGTTGTCACGTTTTCTAGTTGGTTGCTTTCTGGTTCTTGTTTGTATTGTTACAATCTTCAGCGAGACGGTGAAGAGTATACACTTCGAGAGTGCACACAAACTTTTTTATCTTTCGTTTCCGAGCATATTCATATAAAAGTGAAATTATATGACTGATGATCATGATCATAATCAACAGCCAAAAGTTAATTGTTTTAATAAAAGGATTATCTATACGCACATGTCAGTAGCATTTGCATTGGCATTTGCATTGGCTTTAATGGAAATCAATTATTATTTGAATGAAGTATAATTTAATTATTATTCCCAGTTTTATAAAAACAATATTTATTAATTTTTTTTTGATCTTATGCAATTTTATATTTTCTAAAATATTTGATTTTAAGAAGAAGTTACTTCATGCATAATTTTTAATAATATAATTTAATTTTTTATTACGAGAACGCCGAAATTTTTAACATTTTAATAGTAATTATTTCTAAAAATATAGAAGTAGGGTAAGAAAATCTTCGAGATAACCGGTTTACACATGGAATATTTCCGTGGAGCGATTTCAATCGAGATCTTATGGGTACGCGATCGTAAGCGTAAAATATCGAATCATAACGGCAAGGTGGTTAGTTACAGGGTCGTGGCGGTGGTCGCAGGAAATAGCGAAGCGGTCACCTTGAGCAATCTTCGAGCTGATACGCAATATCAGCTGGTCGTAACCGCTGTGAGAGCCGGAAAGAAGTTTCGAAGTCGACCAATCGTCTTCCGCACACTCGGTAAGCTTTGCCTTCCTAAGCTTTACCTGTCTCCGGCATCACGGTCACATGTGACAGGTGCGTTTCTGACAAAGAGAAATATTTCTCTAATCTATGTAGTAATCGTAAACGTCCGTCATGATGCTTCCGTAGTTATTTATTATTACTGCGTAGTTATTTATTATTTATTTATTCTTTTAACAAAAAATACGCAGCGAGCTATATTTCGGAATATTTTACGTTCTATGATACATTTCCGTAAATGTGTCTGCTTTTTATCTGTTTCATTTCTTTCATCAATAGAGTTTATATTTATAATAGTCTATGTGTACGGAAAAATATATTTAAATAAAGATATGTATTGTATAGAGTAAAATATTTAAAAAATTTTGATTATTTAATTTGAAAATATAACGATGTGTAAAACAAACTATCTATTAAAAAATTTTTTTTTTGTTTTCTTCATAGTTCAATATATTAAAAATATTCAATTCCAGTTTATCTCGTGGTTAGCTTCGCAAGATTGAAAGGTTTTAATTCAGTTCGGTACAACTTGCAATCCTATGATACATATATATAACTAAATAGTATAAGAGATCTCTTTATAGTATAGTAAAAATATTTGGCAACGGGATTTGATTCATCTTATCTTACAGTTCTATTTTTGAAACACCGAGACCGCAATATCGTACAGATTAAATTCCAATTGAAGAGAGAATTCATTTTCTGGAAATCCCAAACTAATTTTTTTCTGCTTGCTTAAACTAGTTAATCATATATAGTACACAGAAATTGGTTTAGATAAGTTTATCGGTTATTTTCCGACGTAACAATATCCAACGTAAATCATATAAAATCCGGCGATGATATATACGACGCGATCCGACGTGAAGCGATTATCGTGTAAACGAGCTCGTGTCGTTTTCAGAGCCACCACGCACGTCTCCACAGCAAGATGCAGCGGTAACTGGTGGTCCTCTTCCTCCACCTCCACCGTCCTCACAACAACCGTATATACAAGTAAGCTATTTTTTTCCTAAACGATACGCAATTTCGCGTTCAAAGTTTGTTATCTCGTATTGAAAATAATTGTATTATTCCAACATTGAATAAATAAGTAATCCGCTGATTCATTTATAACAGCGACTGAATAGTTCGAAAAATTTTGCTCCTCTAAATTCACGTATAAACATCGCGACTGGTGATTGAGAATTTTCTTAAATATTACATGAAACCGAAGGCAATATAATATGTACTTCAAGGAGAAATCACTTTATAAAATACAATACCGAGAAGAATCGAAATAGAGGAACGAAAGAAAAATGCTGTTGAATAAAGCGATGCTTCTTTTATCTCTATTTTAGTATTTCGTAACTTTTTTCGAATACGATTTCCAAGAATATTAAAATAAATTCAAAAATTTTCTTTCGCATATTCTCCGCACAAACATATAATATAGAATAATTATATAATTTTTTGCGAAGTAGATTTTACAACAATTTTCAGAATTTCTATATGCATATTCTTCGGTGAAATCAATAATGCAAAGCATTATTCATGAAGGAGGGTAGATAGACAATTTATCACCTAGTGGGATATAAAATCATTTTACGAGAGGTATGAAAGAAAGAAGAAAATACGCAAAGAGAGTGGAATATGGCCGCGAAACTTTTTTAAATCTAATTGAGGCGCGAGAATCGCAATTCCTTTGCGCGAAGAAGTATGTGTTTCGAAATTATATTGCTTTTCTAACTTTTTATATCGTGAGAGAGAGAAAGAGAGACATCCATTTTAAAAGCTCGTTGAGAGGTAACGAATAACATATATCTCACTCGACGAATCCCTTAATAAATGCAAATATGCTGAATGCCGAAAGCATATTACAAGATATACATATAAAAAAATACATATATAAACATATACATATATAAAAATACACTAGATACACATATCAAAATTGTTATTGCATGAATATTTTCATGCCGCGAATTAATCAAAACAACGCGACTTGTGTTCCGTTCACAGATTCGCGGCGTCGAGGTGGGCATAGTAGTGTTAGTGCTGATAGTTTGGGCGGGTGCGATAGCGCTGTTCTTCAATCGCTGGGGCAAGATCCGGATGCTGTTGCCTTATCAGCCCGACTACAAGGAGCAGTTGAAGGTTCCCGGCACGGGCGTGTGCACGGCCGCGAACCCCGCGTATACGCAACACCCAACGCAACACGCGTGCTCTCAGGTAACGCATAGGTATACTGCATCCGATATGATGCAACGAGCCTTCCTGCGCTCGCATTGTGTAATATAAGCCGCGCCCAGGTAGCGTTGGAAAAATCTGGCTGATCAATCTATGAGACTATTATCCTCGAGAGGCAAAAAAAAAAAAAAATTAGAAATTTTCTTTTGCTGCTAAAAATTATTTTAAAAAATGGATATCTCTCCCCCACATGAAAGACATTTTTTATTTCGAATAATTTAGTAAATACATCTATTTAATAATTGCATCTTCAGAAGAACGTATCTTCGCAATCTAAAACTGTTTAGCAACTGAAGATTTCTAAATATGCTCTATTGAAACCATATACAATATATATATATATATATATGTATAAAGTTTCATTGAAATTAAAATTTACCGCTTTTCTTGCAAAACCAAATAATTTTCTTTTATCTTAAAATATTGAATATTATTATACATATTTTTGTGGCACAATCAATGAAGATAGATAATCAATTTATTATGGATTTTTTAATATCGTCATATAATCAACTAAAAAAGGGATTAATATTAATATCGTTTTAATACGGAAATTTCTCGATATTTGAAATCGTATGACTAAGTGTATGTTCTTATTGTTAGTACAATAATATTAAAATTTATCAGGGCAAAGACGGTCGGAGAGATATTTCACAATCAAATGCGATCTTCCAATTTAAATATTACAGGTTTCAAAAATATACTTCGTTTAGTTTTCGATTTACGAGAATCGACATCGGATATTTGATATTCATTCTTTCGAGATTTTGAAATCCGCGTATAATATCGGCACTTTATTATACGTATAGGGCTAGTGCGATGTGCATGTGCGATCTCCATTATGCATACGACGGGTTTTTGAATATTGCGCGATGTAAACGAACATATGGTCGTCGGGAACACAAAATTCGAATAATGTCGACATATGGCCGGAAATACGCGGATGTAAAGGCGCAAACGTAATGGTTCTACCGTATACTATTAGCATGCCATGAATTCTGGTTCATTCGCGAGAGTATAATCCTATTCGTGCAACGGCATTTAACCATATACGCATTGCAGCTTGATATGGGAATTGCCGAGAACGCGTTTTCTAAATTCTATCATAAATTCCTAGCCAAATTTTATCGATTAAGGCAGCGGACAGATGTTTAAAGACAATTAGTTTCATTAGTGAAAATTGCAAATAATTTAAATATTTAGTCATTAATAATCGCTTTAACAATAAGCGGTTAAAAATTAAAACATTTTAACGGATTAATCTGCAAATGCAAATAGATTATAAAATTTTGTTTCTTAATTAGTCTTAATTGATTTTGAGTAATCCAACAAATAACATTAACTAGCATTTATCAGAGAAACTCAATCCGGGGAAACTTGTCGTCAAAATATACGATTGCATAAATATCGATTAATTATTTCAATGCTAATTTGTATTCGTGCATTATTCTACCTATCGCGTTATTATCGCATGTATAAGTAATAAAATTTTACAAATGCTTATATTATAAAGAGAATTTAAAATGCCTGTTTTTATGATATATTGTCTAATAGTAAAAAATAGAATTTCTCTCTGGATGTTTTAATAGTTAAAACATTAAATAACTTTATTTTATATTTACATGAATACTGTGAGTTTGCAATTAATATGGCTGCAGACCGCGTTTGATTAGTACACCTTAGTAGAATAAGTCAATAGCAAGCTGCTAATGGGTAAAGTTTATTGACTATGAAACTAACCATTTCATGTCTGGGAACTATCTTTACGTAAAGCTGTTTTGCCCGGTTTGTGCGATTACCCGATTCATGGCGAATTGTTTGTCTCGCGCAACAAAAGAGCTTTTGCTCGGGTCGAGTTTGACGTCATGCAGAATTACGGACGAGATTCAAGATAATTAATTAAAACGTCATCAACAATATTGCTACTAATGATCTGTCTGCATAATTTGTATATATCTCGGGAATAAAAAATAAGAGCTTATAACAATTTCCATTTCGGTCGTACAAAAAAAAGGAACTAGAGAAACTCTAGACATATCGATTTGACCTCCCGTGGATCATTGCGATTTAATTGGCGACAGTGAATAATCGTCGTGAAAAAAGAAAACGACCGCAACGATTTTATAGTCAGCATACATTTCATCAATTGTTGTTTTTCATCAAAGTCGAAAGTTTGAATCGGTTATTTAAAAACGAGTGCAATCTCCTTTTACAAATTCAATATTATCGAAATACATATTTGTAGTATTTTTTATTATTGCTTTTTTCTATGGAAACAGTTTCCAATAACATGATTACAATGTATCGAAGCGTTTCAGAGATTCAATCTCTTTTAGCTTTGTATATCCAAAATACACATATTCAAATTTTTTCTATTATACTCTCTTTAAACTTTCTCCTAATAGTTTTTGTAGAACGCGCATGTACATATTGAAAATTTGAACATTAGTAAATATGAGTCTGTTTATATTAATAAGGCTAAATATAATATAAAGAATAAATATATATATATAGTTCTTGTTAATCTTGGTATTAATTAATTGTTGCTGATCACGATGTAGAATGGTTGAAAGTTTGTAAGCTTCTGCAACATCTGTCAAGCTTCGATGCAGTAACAGATAAATTATCAGATGTTTATCGTGATTATATAACATTGCAATTACCCGTTAATAAGTGAGCTACGTTGCTTATCATATTGGTTAAAAATCAAAATAACAATGCAGTATCTCGCGTCTTTATATACGAATTGAAAGTTAATTTAGAATAATAGTAATTTGATATGTCGTGAGTTAACAGTTGAAAATAAATTGTTATGAGATCTTATTTTATAATTGTTGCTAATTTTTAATTTTGTTAGGAAAATTATAGTTGTCTAATCTTTAGAAAATTATATAATCATTCAAAATATTATTAAAGAATCAGATTGGATTCATGATAAATGCGATTCGATGTTTGCAATTCGTGTCAGATAATGTTCGATTATTATTTCTCTAATCGCAATGCATATTGTAAACGCAATATTATAGAGAAAATATTATAGACGCAATATTATAAAAAAAGATATTCACGTTAATAAGTTTTTAATATCTTTGTAGTGATATAATCGTGATCGCTATCGCTATAATAGATTAAATAGAGTTTTATGTTGAAACAAGAGCGGAAAAAGATGGAATCTTTGATATTATTTCATTTTTTCATAATATATTTTCTCAAATATTTTCATTTATCGGACAATTTTTATTTTTTATTTTAAAAAGAAGTAAAAGTTGTGCCGACGAGAGAGATTTCTACAAAGAATCTTCGTAAATTAAACTAGTAACACATCCATTATTCTTTATATGTATGCGGTAATATTGTACGATATATATTAGGCTACATGAATTGTAGGCTACAAGAATTATATTCCATCGAGAAATGAATTATGAAAGAAATAAATAACGCTCTCTCTTATCTATCTCGTAAAAAGTAAAAATATTTCTGAAAGATATCTTTTATTCCATTCTCTTTCAAGTAATAATTAATTAAACTATTGAAAATTAAATTGTTTATTTTATTGTAACAGTTTAGTGGATCATTTCAAAGCAAGAAAGTTTTAAAAATGTTTCAAAAATTATTCTATTTAATCTAATATTAAAGTTCAAAATTACTGCCGCATATTTTAGAATAAATTATCCAGAGAAAAATTTAGATCATCAATTTAATGCTACACATTTGAATAATTTATGTATAGTTAATTTATTAAATAAATAATTAAATAATTTATATCATAATGATATTCTTTTATATAAAACATAATGATATTTTTTAAAGAAATATCTATTTCACGGTGTGATCATATTTTTATTTTTGAATTATTAAATATGATCATTTTTCATGCATATTACATAATAAATTGAAAGAAAAACAATATCAAGTGATTAAATTGACGATCAATAAATTTTTCTTCTCATTATTATAAGTATTAAACTCAACCTCATTAGTGTAGGATCTTATAATGTAGTAGTAGAGAACCCAGTAGAAATTAAACAAAATAATAATGCATATGTATCTTTAGCGTAGAGACATCCACATTCCTCAAACAGCCATTAGCTAGTCATTAGTCACGTAGCTATAGTTCGTAAGATTAATTAATAATTTCAATTAATACAATTTAATTCTATTGATCTCTTCTGTTCCTCTCTTCTATCTCCACGTCGTTTCTTCGGATTGACTGCACGAAATTCGCGAATATCGGCTGGCGCTACATGCGATTACCGGTACTACTCTCCCACATACTGTTCTGCGCTGCGTGTGTACCCTCCCTCCGACCACACTCTCGTGTTACATTCGACGGATCTTTTACACACGACTACGAAAAAAATAAAACGATAAACGACAAAACAAATAATGCAATACGCACAAAACGAACGAACGTAAATGACGGAAGGTAATGACCACATTGTCGGATATGGTGATGCAGTGCGGGGGCGGGGGCTGCTGCGTCCTGGAGCAGTGCTTTCAGTACCCCAGAAGAGCCCGAGAGCCCCGGGACTGCGGCTGCCAATTCGCTCTACTCCACAGGGCGGACATCGCGTGACCATCGGTACATGTCTTAAAATCTCATTTTTATCTTCTTGTGGCCCTACTTGTACATGCTGGAGAGAAACCTCGGCTGTATCGAGGCTCTCATCCTGTCTTTCTCTTCTACTGTTTCTCACCCTCTCTCACGTTTTTTTGTGTCTGTGTGACCTACGCCGTACCCCCTTCTCTCTCTGTCTCTGTATATTTTTCTGTCTCACCTTTGAGCCCACTCGTATATTTTATGATTTTCTTTTCGGAAACTGAAGGTCTATTTAGCGATTACTAACTCTTTCTCTGTCTACCCTAGGGACCCATTAGATCCATATATTTGTCTCTTAGAGTTCATTTGTGTGAGTAATTAGGAGAGTAGATTCCTGTTTCTGTTCTAATTCATGCTATCAATTAATATCGAATTCGTGAACTTATGGAAAACTTATAGAATTTTTGAATTTCGAGAAAGAAACAATTTTTATAGAAATAATTTATTATATATTTATTGTATTATATTAAATAATTTTCTTTTGTATTTACGAATTCGTTATAAACTGATTTTATACACAAAATCATAGAAAAGTTTAATTCTAAAACAAGCTTAAATCACAAAACAAAAAAGTAAATTTTTCATCTTGTTACTTTTAATGTGGAAATATAATAATACGCGCCAATATGTATATATAATTCGCACCGTTTATTCTGTCTTTAATTTTTGCAGTAATTCAAGTTTCATAAATTGTAATTTTTTGATGCTATAAATAATTGTATTTTTATAAGACACATAATATGCACATTACTATATCGTATATATTTAGACTTTTTTGATATTTCTAGTACTTGAAGTAACACACATTGTAATTTTCTTAGAATTATATTACAGGAAGACAGTTATTATGAACTGCTAGAAAATATTTCCATATTAGTTACGTAACAAGAGTATGTAATTTCCATCTAGAAAATTCATCCATAATTGTCATCAATTCTTGACGTCAATCACGTAATCATTATTTTTTCACTCTGTACTTTTTTCCGTTCCCAATTTGTGAAACATTAAACTTATCAATATTGATAAATTAATATGTGAACGTTTCTACTTTTTACTTTCCCACTTTTATATAAAAAAATTACCTGATCAATATCATGTCGATAATAAATTTCGCAGAAAATATATCTCTTCTGTTGCGCGATAAAAATTAGCTCAGCAAGTGATATTAATATTACTGATTGCTTATACACGTTCTTTCCATTTCCGTTCTCGTAATCAATTACGAGCCAAAGTTCTGAAGGTGAAAAAGAGGTCGAGAAATCATCCCATGAGACGAAACGTTTAGCTTATTTCCTCTCGATGAATCGAGGCTTGCCAACTTTTTTCGCGTGGATATCATTTCATTGACAACCACTAATAAAGATACAAGATATAAAGAAACTTAGGCTGAATTTCATATATATGGATAAAAAGCATATCTATAAGTGTAATTTTAGAAAATATAAAATAATATAATTTTCTTTAAAAATGAAAACTTGTATTTTTTTAAAGGCAATATCTAAGCAAAATATTATTGCAAAATGAGTATTATATATTATTCACATTTAATTAAACCGATTTCGAAATTTGCAAATCGGGATTTGATATCTTAATGATATCAAATCCTCTGATTATTAAAAAGTATGAGAATATTCAAAACTTTTAGTTACGAAATTGTTAGATGTTAGAAACGCAAATCGCATAAAATTTACGTACTAAATTTTTACTATTTGTATTATTAAATTCGTTTATAATTTGTCAGAATTAAGTGCGTAAATACAGCAAATAAGATATCAATTTTACGCAAACATTAAGATGAGAAGCAATCAAATTTTAATGAAATCCGCTTAAATTAAGCCACTGTCCACTTTACTGTACTTTGCTGATTGCGACTAATCTCTATTCCTTCTGGGATAGGAAGTCTTAAATGACATGAAGGATCGAGCTCCGGTCAACTTGCGAAACTCGGAAAGCTTCTGTTGACTTTAAGCCCACGGCTGTAATGAGAAAGCGCTTTGTGTGCCCGCTTTGCATCGCATGTATATCCTATGAAAAATGTAACAAAGAGAGCACGCTTCAGAGTTGGCAGGCCTTGTCCCGGGAGTTCTTCCACAAAAAAAACATCAATTACGATTGTGTTATAAAGGGAATCATCAATCAATCAATCCGATCTCTATCGCTCATATTGCATGTTTACATACTTACGATTAAACACGCGCACACAATTCGTATAAGGTATAAACTCTTTGCGGATCTTATGATTCGAATCGCGAGTATATTTCGTTGTCGCTAAATTTATCCTGTCTTGCAATCAGTCAAGACCTCAGACTAATAGCACGCTGACCCAAATCTGATCGGGATCACGAATCCTGTCAGAGACAGGAAATTCTAACGGGATATATAGACGTAGTAAATTCGATTGAATCTCTACCCTTCGTCGGTACGCCTAATTAAATTGCATGACGTAAACTCTGTCTAATCGAATAAATCTTGCAAAAACTTGATCGATTTTACTGTGATTCATTTCGTACGAGAAAAGAAGGATTTCCTAAAATGATCTAATTCCTAAATGATCCTTTTGTACATGTGCCTTCTAGCATCGTTAAACATTGAGTGATTTACATGTCGATATATTAAAATTAGTTATCAAAAATAAATTGTACATCTTAAAATCGAGGAAGCATTTTCCGACATTCTAACTTAAAAATATAAGAGAATAATTAACAAATATTCTTGTAATGAAATAAATTTTGTTTCGTATTTTTGATGCTGATAAAGAACAAGATATGACTCATCATACGCATTGTGTGCGCAATAGCAGTGACTCATAAGCAAGCTGTAAAATGTCCTTTGCACGATTATTTGCGTCATAAAATGAAATTCGGCCTATTTCCGGGTTAATATAGAACGGCAATGTAAGCTGGAAAATTTTACGATCACATATTCTAGCATGTTAAAACGGAAATTCTCTTCAGCGCAAATGTATTCACATTCCATTGACTCGATAATTCTAATTTTTCAATCTCTTTAATTCTTGATATATTCTATTTCGCTTAATCTCCGTGAAATCGCAGGCATTAGTTAGATCGATGAAAGTAAATACAGCAAGTTGATGAAACACGTCATCGATAAATATTTCCCGAAATGAATATTAAAATCGGTTTAATTTTGATGAGTTTAATTCTCAAAGCTGTAAATATACGATTATGGTCATCTCAAAATCTCGCGTATTCGTTATAATCACATATCTTGTATGATATGCATCAAAAAAATTTAATTCTCTACTGCTTATGTTTTGATTAATATAGTAAAGTAACTACAATCAGATTTATATTAAGAAATTAAAACGTTCAACTTTTCATTACTCATCTTTATAGTAAATAAGAAAATAATAAATAATAAATCTGTTGAAAAATAATCTAAGAGAAAAATCTATGTCGCTTTCCTGATACTTCATAAAGTGTTAGAGCCAAGTTTGATCTCACCATAGTGGTTGAAAGTAAATACTATATATAGCTTAGGAGTCTTTTACGTAAAGTATCTAAAAGCACAAGAGCTTTCCCAACGATCAATAAATAATTCCGGAAAGCGTAGCTTTAGAAGATATTTTAGATGATCTCACTTGCATGCATACAGATACAATTCGTCTTTTCGTATTATCATAACGTAAAAATGATAATATAATATCTGATTATCATATAATATCTAGCAAAATTATATATCGATATTATTACACATCTAAAGCGTTAGAATATAAATTCTTAGAAGAAATTGCACTGATTTTTTATTCATTGCTGCACTTGAGGAACGACACCATCTTATTCTGAATCTCGGTTCGATTGATTTATTTCCAAGAAATATTCCTTTTTCATTAAACGACACTTCCAGTAATTTGATTTAAAAATATGATCACTGCTTTCCAATCGCTTCAAGTCGCTTAAACTCGTCCCATTTCAGTTACGTCTTTAAACATATGGCACTATTTAAGCACAATAGGGAAGATTTTCACGCACAGGAGTTTATACTGCAGCCGCTTGAATCGTATATTATTAGTATAACTATAAATGAAAAATCACGCTATTGGTGCAACGAGGTAGGATACTGTTATTTTATGTCATGTTCTCGGTATTGTTTTTTGCTCAGCTTCGATATCTATTTTATGTTAATTGTATTATTGTTATATATATAGTGTTCACTTAATATTTTATTATTATAAGAGTGCAAAGTTTTTATATTTTTTCCTCGTTTTATAACACACGCTTATTTATAAGACAAACATAGATGTATTGTAGTACTATTTAAAGCTAAATAAACTCAGTTTGTATCGCGAAATGAACTAGTTTCGAATGAACTAGCATCAAAATAGTATAGATTAGCTATGATTTGAACATTGCACCTCCTCGCACTAATAGCTAGACAGAGTTGACAGCTGTTTAGCATTAAAACAATGCTTCGCACAGTACACATCTCATCGCTTTTTATCACGATTATCGAGTCACGAAGATGCTTATAGTTTATTCAAGAATGCTTTCAAGTAGAGCCGGAGCAGCGCGTCGTATCGCGTAGAAAATTCATGCCCTAATAAAAACAAATAATATACATTAAAAAAAAATAATACTGCATCCTGTGAACGATTCTTTCGTGTAGATATATAGTATTCGCGATACGACAGCGCGATTTGCGCGTCAAACAGGCGATACGGAAATTGGGATGAAAATGTGCTCCAAAACATTTTTAATGAAAAATAAGGAACGATATATTACGTTAAAATAACGGAGTTACCAATATAATTGTTAGGAAAAAGAATAAAAAATATTTTTAAGTTCTCACATGTGTAAAATTTAATATTTTTACTCTATCTTCAATATTTCAAAAAATATGAGTATAAAGTTAATAATTGATTTAATATTATTTAGTCTATTTAAGCATTTTTTTGTGAATCATTTAAATTAAGAAGTATTTTTGAATAAATTTGTTAACTAAGACAATCCGATTATATATATAAAGTAAATATACGAATATATTTATATTAAATGAGACGGATATCGATTATATTTTATGTGAATAACAATTTCATCCAAATCAATTCTCGGATCGCCTCTGAATTTGATTAGCGTTTATTATCTTGAATATACGAACTTTGACGTGTAAGTATTTCCATCTCTTAGCTGAAATAATAATCTACAAATATTTATATATAAAATAAAAATGATATAACCGGTATAAAATATGATACCTATAGTTATTAGTATAGTAAGAATATTTGTAAAAAAAACGGGTAATATACGCCATAATACGTTAGCACTTACCCAAAATTGTAACGTTTAAATTCTCTTAAGTGAACAAATATAAAGATATACACATAATAACATAGATTGCAAAGTCGTTAAATCGTACTCTTATTGCAATTGTTTAAAAGAAAATAGAACATAGGAGGGTAGTGAGGATGCTATTGAACTTCAGATTTTCTGTTTACTGGATAAAACTAATTTTATTTGAAATAGGATTTAATTTTTAATGTTTCTTTCTCTTACTTGATAGAAATATACTAGCCTTATTTAGAGCGAATTGAAGAAATTTAACGTTTTATTGGCAAGATACTTATTAGTGTGAAGAAATTATCGCAAATAATGATCCTCTATCTAATCCGTGCTGACTAAAAATCGATATCGAAATAACGAATTTATAACCGAGAGAAAAATTGCGGAGTCCCCGTGGCGCATCCTGTAGTTCACTCTCGTCTCTGCAATCTTGTTCACGGCACCCTCACTCGTCGTTCCCCGTCGGTCTCTCAACTTTTCTTATCACGTAGATCCCACGTGCATTAAAACGTCACGCTTCGAGAGGCCGCGCTCGATTGCAATTATCACCGCCGTCGATCGCGCTCCCGTGACGGTTACGTGATCAAAAACGACTAAAATTTCCAGCATCTGCACTGGTCGAGCCATCACGTGGACTCCCTAGACAGCGGTGGAGCTTTAGGCTGGCCGAGAACCTCGAGGCCGCGCGTCAACAGTGCCATCGACGTGGCCGGCTTCCTATCGCAGGTAAGTAATTGTGCCGGGAAAAATCCACGCAGAAAGATCGATGGATTACGCGAGGTGGACAGCCGCGTCCTCGAATCCCCCGATCGATCTGCTGGCGCGATTTCGCCCGCGACCTTCCCCCGGATGGACTAACCATGCCGGCCCATACAGTCGCTTTCTGATTATAGCAATCGAGGAGATTGAAATCGGAAGTCAATGAGCGAGTTCCAAGGGAAACATTTAGCTTCAACTACACGATACGAATATTTACAATAAAGTAACTGTGCGTCGCTCCATTGCAATTTAAGTCTATACAATTTATAATTGGAAATTGAAAAGTAAAATATGTGAATTTTTCCGATGAAATCTAAATTTGCGTATCTTGGAACTTAAGCCGATTTATATCCCCTAATACGGCTAATAATGTGCAAATACGATACATGTCAATGTATCTTCGAGATATCGTAAAAAATAAGATGTGCTATTAAGTGATAGCAACTAACGAAACAGAGTCAATTATGGTAAAATAATTTTTACGATCTTGTACGCTAAGCATTGAACAGAATATAAAAAAAGATAAACGAAATATATACATATATATGCAAGTGTGTGTATTTTGTATAAATTGTTGTAATATTAAATATATAATTTTTTAATTTAATTAAATATATATTATTAATATTTCTATGAATTAATAAATAATTTGAGATTGAATTTTTATTGTGTGCTAGTGTTCTATTATGTTTAGCTTTAGTGATATTATTAATAAAAGAAATAAAATTATCGACCACACAGTGTGTGTCTTTTTTTCTTGTGGAATTTAAAAATTAAATTATAACGTTGTAAAAAAGATAGCGATAAATAAAAGCGTTGTAAGCTTTCGTACAAGAGTCTTGAAAGTGAGTAGTCCCAATAACACGAAGGAAAAATAATAGTTCATTAGGCATTCTCACTGTGCATTCTTTTTGCAAGACGTGTTACGCGAATGTGATAATTTCTTATTCTACCAAAACAACAGATCAAATCATTACAAACGCCATAGTCGCGATTATATATATCGCTCGAATTAAAAGTTCGAAATAAAAGTTTCCTTTCCGTCCATCGACAACTGCGTATCGATATTTCTCTTTCTTCTACTAGCACGATTGTTATACAATTGTTATAGTTTCAGATCGCGCGTTTCGGCATATATTGTTAACATAACGCAACCAAGTCGAAGGGAATAACCATATCCCTCAATGCGACAGTTATTTCAATAAATAATGAACACGAAAGAGTTCGTGCGAAAGAGATACCTCAAACGTCAAAGTTCAAGGTAGTTTGAGGCAAAGTGTAGTGCACCACAGGTGATCAATATGTTCGTGGATTACTTGTAAGGAAATGGACAAACTCATTTTTGCCGCATGAACGATGTGTGTATTATACATTTCCAAATCGCGTTCTCATTAAGTCGGCACTGGATGTCTATTTTATTATTTGTCGTACACTATTTCCGTGTATTTTTCTCTAATCTCTCTATATACACATTATATTACGACACGCTGCTGTCGCGATTAGCACGATACTATTAACAATTGGCTCGCAATTGGCACAATACTAGCACGATGATATCGTCAATAAGACAAAATTCTGTTTGGTGTTTTTCAACGTCGATATTGTACACGAGATTTGTTGCATTTTCAGCGTATTGTTATTTGCAATGATAAAATTAAACGTATAAATTAATATTAAAATATTCCGTCGTAATGTAAACCCCATAATATAATTTATACCAATTAGCTAAAATCCTCATCTCGCATTCCTGACATAACATTTATTAACCTGTAAAACCGAAGAAGACTTTATTATACAATATTTAATTTGTAAATAGTAATTCAGATACGAAAGAGGATGTGCCAGACAAGCACAGCAAGCATACATTGCGATACGATTAAAAATTAAAGATATGTTTCTGCTCAAAGAAGCGTTATGTTCTTCCATTACCGTTATTCACGCGTCGCTGTCTTTAATCACACTGTTCATTGTACTACACTTAATGGCGCACAACGTAAAACCATATCCATAAAAAGTCTGTCAAAATTCTGTTAAAAAAGTAAAACGCTGCCCTAATTACATCGCGCAATTCTCTCTGACCACACTCAATGCTTTTTCGTTTCAGGAATTTCTGCGACGCCACGGGTCCACGTCCAAATTGTGTCGTAAGGTTCGCAGTGCAGATAACTTACCTCTCGTGTCGACGAATCGCCAACAGAATCAACGAAGAAATTTCAGGGACGACGGTATCGAGGGCGACCGGGAATCTTTCCTGAAACCAAATCACGACGATAAGTCTGACGACCAAGAATCAAGGAGGCAGAGTAGTCTCGAGAGTGCAACGAAAGACAATATGGAAGCGCTGTTGGATCCCGGTTGTCAACAGCCTTCTTCAAGGTAAGTTAAATTTAAAAAGTAATTATATATACCAAGTTTCTCACTTGTTACATCTTTCAATCCGATAATTCGCAAAGGCTAAAAATATATGTTTACACAAACATTTTATTGGTATAAAATATTCATTAGTTTATCCTATACGTATATGTATGTATAATGCAGATTGTTATAAAACTAAAATAATTTAAAAAACTAATTTTTATTTCATTAATTAGTTATTACCTTCTTTCTTATAATATAAAATCAGATATAATATATACAAGTCATCGTAGAAGTGAAATATCAGCGCGTATGAAGCTGAAATAATTACTCGCGGCAATAGAATTACATATGTAGTCTGTATATTGTAGTTAAAAATATATGTATGATTAAATATATACTTTGAAATATATTGCTTTCATAGTCTTGGAAGGATCAATCTAAATAGGCTCTCTAAGGAAATCGCATTTGCCATTTGCAGCGTGGAGACAATATCTTTATGATTCAACAACTTGGACGGATACGCTATGTCTCATCCTGTTTTGATATATTATGTGGTATCTTATAAAAAGATTTAGATATGCAGATAAGATATAATAAAAACGATAATATTCTCTTGTTTATCGAAGGTTCGCGTCCCGACCCGGGAAACCGTCATATTGATCGTAGAACGCAAATTGTGCTCCAGCTGCATCGTGATTTTAGATGAACATGTTATGGTCCTTCCCTTCCTATATTTCTATACCTATATTTCTATACTTTTTACGATTTATTAGTATCACAAGCGTTTTTGCTCACAAACAATTTTTTGAATATTTACATAATTCAATAGGAATCATCAAATGACGCATTTTTATCATGTAGCATATAAAAACAGTTATCTTTAACATATTCACGTATGTAGTGTATTTTAATAATTACAATAAGAGCATGCGTATTTCATAGTGTTTTTACAGATATTCAATTATATTTGCACAAATAAAACTAAATAACCGTACTAATATAGCAGTTATCAAGATAAATGGCATAAAACGATTACATCGCATTTTACTAAAAAATATTGTTTAAATTAATATTTATTAATTTATGTATTATAAGAAATATATATTAGGAAGAATATTTTTATTTGGGTTTTAAAAATTAATTTTTCATTTTTATAAGTTTCCACAAAATCTTTATAAGTCAGATATTCAGATATTTTGAAACAGCGAATTTGTATATTATTCGCTTTCAAATATAAGGTATTTTACAATTAGAAATTTTAATTTTGATAACAATACAGTTAAAAAATCTGTAAAATTTCAAAATTTTAGAATTGCAAAATTCCGTAAGACAGCCTTCATTTGCGAATGTATTTAACGTATACAAATTTATTATTATCGTAAAGGTTTTGTTTCAGCGGCACGTGCTTTTCGTAGCAATATTCAAGCTACACATAACTTGTACAGTAATTAACAATTTTAAATTTTATATATACTGCTTTTATATATACTATAGCAATTGACACAATTTTGTGCTTTTCTTTATTATACGTAATTATACGTATATACGATATTGCATATTTGTACAATATTCACACGTTACAGATATTGATAATTTTATTAAACGCCATCGTCCTTTCACCGTGAATGCAACGCACATTTATTTAATTGCAATTTAACGTTTACGTTCATTAACGTATCAAATTAAATTAAACACATCCGTGCGTAAATATAATTTCAGACAAAATAAAAAAATTTCCCGTTATCATGCTTTACGCAATCTACAGAACTTTTGCGATTAGCTGAATGGATGAAAAAAGTCTTAATATTATTAACAATATCGATAAGTATTACAAAAAAGATATTAATCTTAAAGAGAACGTTATCATGCCAATATTATCATTAGATATCGATAAAATAAAATTTATAAAATATTATAAAAACAAGAATATGTGAAGCCACTCATTCTGCAATATTCGACTATGTCAGATACCTCAGTATTAGCGAAAAAAATCTTTCAAAAGCAGAGAGTAATATTTAATCAAAATGTATCAATTATTATGTTACTTTTTCGCAATAATTATATAATAAAATTATAGGGGAGAACATAATATTTTTTATACACTTTCATATTGTTTATAACATAATTACCGCTACATTACAGCATGATGCAAAAGAAATATATTGTGATTCCACATTTTATTAGTATGGTTTCATAAATACTTCCTATTCCTTGTCTCTTATTATTTTTAGATAATAGAGTAAAATCGGTGTCCACAATTTTTTATAAATATCTGATTACGTTTGAATAAGTGTACTTGATAAATCAAAATCTGCAATATTTATACTTATCGATATCGTTATTGCTGATTATCTTGTTTTATTATGATATTGATATTGAGAAAAAATATCCATATCAGCATGTCTATTTGAATTCGTTTTATAATCGGTCAGAGCAATCTATATTAGTTATTAGGAATGCATCGCCGATGCGACTTACACAGAATAATAAACGCATCGACCTGGTCGCAACATAGCCAGGTGCACTTTCGCCCGCAGCGTCACGCGGGCAAGCGATAATGACAGTCCGGGGAATTTAAATGCGGCGGTGCATTGTTGCGGGAACGCGGCGACTTCGACCCGCGATGCACGAGCCTCCCCCTTCCCCGTCGAGTGGGTGGCTTATCGATCACAATTTCACTAGGCGATGTCCACTTGACCCGCGTGTCGCATGTAAATGACTTTGCTACTTTGCAACCCTTTGCAATCGTTCGCATTGCGCGACCTTCCGCTTTTCGCAGCGCGCGTTGCCGTGTGTTATTCTCGTATCGCTACATCATGTTGCGAACTCGCGCAGCAGCGATTAGCATCGACGAGGGTAACACCGACGGTCTTCGTCGATTAAAAAAAAAAAAAGCTGCGCGAGTTGTCTGGGTCGTTTAATCTTTCGACTACCAAATGATGCAATTACCCCACGATAGAATTAATAGATTCTGCGTCAAATAAATTTTTAATGTTTTATTACAAATTATATCTGTTAATATAATGCTTCTGATTGAAGTTTGTATTTATATACATTTGGCTATTAAAATATATCTAAGATAGATTTTGTATTTGTTGAATCATCTTAGAAATGAGTTGTAAAAAAATAAATATAATTTAAGCAATATTTTGTATGTATTGATATAAATAATAAGAATAATAAAAAGATAAGATGACATTAGATCCAAAAAAAAAAAAAAAACCATTTGCTTCAAATAGAAAATAGAAAAAGTATACTAATGTAACTTTATTACATTCCCTTCAATAATAAAAGGGTTAACAAGAAAAGAGCAAAAACAAACTTTTTTAAAATTAAATTTACACCATTTATACTGAACTTTTTTCAATTTAATATCGAATTTTATCAGCAGAGGTACGTTATATTATTCGTGCGTTGATTGTGATGGTCAACTAAATTGTACACTAAATTGAATTGTAAAAATTTTTATTTGGTAGTTATCAATATTTATTTATAATAATTAAATATCAGAACTTATTCGTGTTTCTTTTTTATTTTTATGGAAAAAGATATTTATTTCAAAAGTTTAAAATTGATGTAATATTATATATAACAGAGTTTATTCAAAATATGTATTTTATTCTTATTAAAAAGAGAATTTTAATTTCTCATATTACACAATACATGTGCTATATGTTACGGTATCTATTGCCCAATTTAGAATATTTCTTTTGCGGTTGCGATTTAGCAACAATACGGCAAGAAAAATGTCTCGAAGTATATTTAGGTCTACTTTAAACTCTACAATGATCGCTACACATGCATGTCATTAGATATATTCTGCAAATGTCCTGCTTTTCTTTTTATATTGCATAATTTCCATAATATCAACGTTACATGCGCACGTGTCGCACTAACGCAACTACTTTACAAAGTTATAAATTATAGAAAACCCGCGTGTGTGCATGCGATATACGCAAACTTTCTTCGTCCTTAGCTTGATTTTGTCGCAAGTATGTACGCAAACCGTGTTTTTCTTACTAGCTTTATTTCTATTGACATTCAGAACTTTATCTTACGATTACTATCGTTGAGCTATTACGTAAATGTTATTTGGTTTTAGTCTCATATCGCGCAACATCTTGATAAATCCACGATGATCATTGAATATGAATCTTTTATTCACGTAATTTATACAAAGCTAGCAAGAAGAACAGATAGATGTACGCGATATTCAATATTGATAGTGTACATATAAAGTCCATTTTAAAGTCGAGAATTGATGATTATAGTAGCATGTGATGTAAATCTATAAACATAGATATTCTATCTATAGATTGAATTCACTAAAAATATCGCACTATTAATTAGTATATCTCTCTCTCTTTCTTTCTACCGTGACCCCGATTTCCGTTAGGAAACCTTGACTGATACTATAAAGTCGGAAGGAGCCGCCGATTCGTCACTGGAGCTCATCCTCTCAAATAACGCCTCGATCCTGTTGCTCGAGCGGCTCATCGTGGCAATTGCGGTGTCGCCGCACGATTCCGATTTTATAGTATCGATCAAGGTTTCCTAATTACGGAAATCAGGGTCATGGTCGCGTCGCATAACAGAGATCAGCTCAGGGTGCGGTCGGTTGCGTGTTGTTCGCGATCTGCGAGGAAGCGAAAAAATGATTTTTAGATTATATAAGAGAAGCAGCGGCTAGAAGGAATGAAGCGTACAGTAAAACATTGTACGATGATACGAAGCATATTATAACGCGTGTATATTTATTTTTAAAATTTAAAAAAATATGTTGCCAAATCAATTAAGAAATAGATTAGAAATAGTAGGAAGAGAGCGAAAAACAAACACGACAGGCCGGGGACATTGCAATATAATTTCGTAGAACAAGAAGTGCGCAAAAGAATATGTTTTACGAAGAAGTGAAATTGTATAATGCCTTACTAGCCGAGATAAAACAATGTGAGAGTTGAACCGTTTAAGCCTTTAAGCGAATGTTAAAGGAATATATTTTATTGAACGTAACTATTAATTATATTACAAATAGCTGAGAAAGTTAATAAAGAACAATCGATCAATACATGTTAATAATAGGCTATTTTGAGTTAGCAACTAATCGACAATTTGTGATTCAATTTCTTCTTAATAAAATTACGAAGATTTAAAATATTGTATATTAAAAATTGTTATACATGTGCAAAATCGCACAACCAAATCGTTTATATTAAATATATAAACGATCAGATAACGAAACTCTATTTACAATCTAACTTCAACTTTGATTTAATTGCAACACACACATAGAAAAAAAGTTTATTTTAAAAATTTATTTTATTTTCATCCCACAAAATAAGGTATTTAGTTATTAAACTATTCAGGCAGTCGGTTCGGCAGCAACTTCGTATTTGAATATGTACAAATGTAAATATTATGGCGTGTAAATAACATCTTATACAAATTACATATTAATCTTCAGCGTATTAAAGATAATTATGCTCATGTTTCAGAGACTCCCCGGTGGCATCTTCGTCGTTGGTCGCCAAACGTTTCGGAGGATGGCGCACCAGCGGAAATCATGATTACGTCAGATGCCCTATGCGACAACCTGCTTCCATGGACGAGCGGTAAAAGCCTTTCGTTTTGTTTACAATTTAAACGCGCGAAACAATTCGTGACAATTCATGAATCTTCGACATTCTCCGATTCTCAAAAAGAAAAAAAAAATGCAGTTGAATTCTTTAATAATGAGCTTATGTTTGGCGAACAAATATCTCTCCGATAATTTAAGAACAGTACCCGCGACATCTATTATAAAAGGCATTCTCTCATGAATTTACAATAGCCGATATTTATATCTCGAAGCACTTCCCTGAAAGTTATCGGTCATAAATATGTCATCATAGATGACACCGTCTCGTTCTACAAATATCTCCTCCTTTATTAAAGAATAACGACCTAGAACGATAATATCTATGCACACAGAACGATGCGTGAGTTAAGTATTTCCAAAGATTCAATAAGAGAAGGCTCTTTTTACAAAACACATAAGATAAATGATAAATTTCAAATATATAGATATAAAATTTTGATAACCAAAAAAATAGAATCAAATCTTATCTTAAATATACTAATTTAATTTCGAATAATCCAAAAAAATAATTCTTCATTTTAACATATATGATATATTCCAAACTATTCTCTGCTCTAGTCTGATTAAATTCTATTCTAGTCAAAAGATTGGGACAATATTCTTTAGAAAGTGCTAGTCTAGAAGCTAAGATAAATTCTAATTCAATATCGATTAATTCCGAAAATCCTGCAGGTATTATCGGCGATCATACGAATCCGAACCCCCTCGTCCGATACGATATCATCACTATCATCGACGCACGGACGCCGATCGGCACTCGAAGAGCTGCGATTATGCAAGGCGAGGAACCACAGAGTCGAGCATCGAGGTACAACACTTCGGTTTACCGATCCTCAGCGTGAGTGAGCCGAGTCCACCGGATGAGAGCGAGCGCGTCGATGACTATTTGTAGGATTTGCTTGCCGAGGACTTCCTTAAGGAACTCCTCGTGTAACCTGCCCGGTCAATCTTCTCATCCCGATCCGATCTCGTCCCTAATCGCGGAACTGCGAGTCGCGACCACGTGTCGCCCGGATATTTTACTTTCCCTCGAACGTTCGCTGTATCATCGATATAGCAATCGTTCCGCGATAATATATACTATACGTTGTTGCGTTCTTCAGGAAATCGTAATTGAAATAAAATAATCCGAGTAAAGCGAGAGCGAGGATTTTCCGATCGCATGCAATCTCCCCTATCTCTGTTCGTTGTAAGCGCGATATTCTTTCATGCGTATCATTTTAGAAGAGATCATGAATATATATTTGCTACTTGTCTGATAGGAACCGCGAAACTATGAGAAATATTCGCATTTGATCCAGACTTATTCCTCGGCATGAGTTGGAATGATACAATGCTAATATCTATTACTTCTCAATATAATGACTTGTGCTCATTAAAATATATTTTTCCCAATATTTCTGGAAAATCTCCCAGTGAATTATAAATGCATGTCAGAAAACATAATATTTAAGTCTCTATCTTTTATATTATAAAAAATATACCGAGAAAAAAATTAAGTCCGGATCAAATTTGACTATCTTTTGTATCATATATTTCTAGGAAGTATGTGGCTTGGTGAATAATTTCGTTACTTCGATATCCCTAATATTATTAAATTATATTACTTATAATTATAAATTTGTATTAATTTGAGAGAATTTGCCCTGTCTTACTTTAGAATCTCAAAAATTATTATCCTATTTGCTGCTCACTCACAATGTAATATCTTAATATCTTGTGAATATTTTGATGTAACATGCGATATAAGAGTTATGAATGTCATTCGAGGTTGCTTGTTTATAAGCTTATACAGTTACAATTCTCCTATATGCACGAACAAGTGCGTAATAATGTATATATATGTCTCCTTCCATTCTTCGCACTTCCCTAATTTTCACGTTGCATTTTCTTGTCTCAATGCTTAGAAAACAGCTTTTCTCTTTTATGTGCTCGCTATTATCAAGATACACTATATCAAGATCTAAGATTCAATCTCAGTTGCAGCTTGAAATTGAATAGAAATTGAATCATTTCGATTTAATGTTGAAGCCATATCCAGATATGTATTAAAAAAGATATTCATTTCTTAATTACGTCTTGTGTCTATATAATAATATAGATAGTGTTCAAAGAAAATATAATAACAAAGATATACATATATGTATGTGCATCTATATTATATATTGGACGATTTCAAAGAATACTTCAACGTTAATATGACTTATATTATTTAACTTTGTTAAAGCGGATTTTATATATCAATCAAGATCTCTCTCTACTAAAGATAAATAGCGCATCGTAAAAATCATACAAAAGCATTAAAAAATATTAGGCATTTCCATTTGATCAAAGCCTACATAGGTCAAAACGTCTGTGATGTTTATGCACATGTTTAGCCTGTGATAAGTTCGACATTTCACAAATGTTATTTCAAGTTATAGGACATATATTTACCTGTTTAAATTAATGATTAACTTGATAGGGCATATATTACTTGTTTGATCTCCCTTAAGCAAAGATAAATGTGCAGTCTCGCGAGTATTCGAAATTATACGCCTCGACCATTTGCGATATTATATCATTATATAGGAATTGTATCGCGATATATATAAGATGTCTTGGATCAGCTACAGTCCTTCTATCGTTATAAGAAAAAATGCAGCTGATTGAAAATACTCCCTGTACGTGTCAGGAGCGATAGAAACCGATTTATTTACACATTATATATTTCTTCCAAACAATTTAAGACTTGCGCGTGCGAAAATTTCAACGCATTGATGCCTGAAAACTTGAGTTGTATTCTAATCCTTTGCAACATATATCAACATACGATATATGAGAAAAAAAGATAATGAAGAATAAACATAAAGAAAAATTGTTTAATAATGTTAATAGAGAATATGCCAATAACAAATTTATTTCTAAAAATATGTGCTATTTTCTATATATAATATATCTAATTTCATATATATAATTAAATCATTTATAAACTGACATGAATTAAGCGAGGATTTAGAAAAAAATCGCTATTTTCAGGTATCTATGCGATTACAAAATTCTTCTTCAAAACGCACGCGGAAATGCGATCTTTGATATGGGACCTAATCGCGGCTAAATTGCGAGGTTCCCTGTCTCTAAAATATATCGAGGAGATAAAAATTTCCCTCGATAATCGGCTTATTGCTTATCAGGGTTCATCGTAACGTGGGAACAATATAAATTGTGTAATAATGCGTGCGACAGATTCTCGTACCGGGTTATCCGGAGTACCCTATAATACAGCGCCTTATCAGTCGATTAGAAAGCCGCATGGCTTTTTTTCAATAATAACGATTCACCGCAATCACAAAGCACATGCCTCTCATCGCTATTGATCTTCCCTCAACTTCATATCTTTGGACCAATCGTTGTAGGAAGAAGGGGCCATTATTAAAAAACTCACAAGATTTGATTCGTTACAAGAGAGTATACAGAGGTATCGACAAAAATATATGGCCAAGTCTACATTGCACATTTAAAGGTAAAAGGATTTACTACAAACACATTCACAAACACATACATACACATATATACTTTTTTGAAAAGTTATAAAATAAGTATTATTTATAATTATATGAATAAAATATATAATATTAATTGTAGTTTAAAATATCGTATTAGAATTTGAAAGATAATTAGATGGTTATGGCTCTTTATTTATTAAACAACAAAATCGAAATATTATCTTATTATTTTAGTATCATTTCAATATAATACTTTTTTATGTGTGACGATTTTATCTTTAACCATATCATGCGAAGGGACTGATTTTTAAACACATATTATAGCATTATTTGTATTTATAAAATAAGTAAAGATATATCTTAAGCAGGGTTCTCATTCCTATTTATACATATCGTTAAAAACCAAATGTGATTTTTTTATTTTTAATATTTTAAATTCTTGATATCATTATGCTGGTAATTTATCAACCGCAAAATTTGGGGACCAATCAAATGAAATTATATATATTTGAAAAAATATGTTTACTTTCACTCGCATGAACATTTTACATGATAAAATGTTCGCGTATTGCATTGTAAATCGAGAAAAAGATCACATTTTTCTTATATACATACATATATAATAAATCCCTGCGAATATATAACTCAATAATCCGGGAGATATAAATATTGATTAATTTTTACTTTTAATTTCTCAACAGTTGAATAGTGAAATTGAACTAATTTAATAAAAATAGATGTATTAGAATATATCTATTCAGTTAATTTTTCATATATACCCACACACACACACACAGACATACATTTTTTACGATTAGTTTATTCATCGATATCTGCCAACAGCCAATTAAAATTTTTCATCTGTAATTCTATAAAATTTGAGCCCAAAATAATAAAAACATGTAAGCTTTCATATATTTAAGTTGCATTCCAAAACTAACACAAAAATTTATTTCTAAAATTTAAGTTTTTAAAGCACTAAATCAATAATATAAAGAAATAAAGTCGAAACTTTCTTTTCGATATTATGATATTATATGATATTTTACAAATAGATATGCATTATTATTTCAGATAACTTTTGTATAACTTTATCTATAATTTATAGATGTATTAATACGGAAAGAAACTTATTAATTAATCTTTGCATTACTACAATTTTGCATAGTATTAATAAATAATGTTATTGTACCTCTCGTCCGTAGAAATAAAATGTATATTTGCTTGTTTATTTATTTGTATTTTGAACTATAGCACAAAGATATATTAAAGGAATATTTGAAAATTCTATTATAACAAACTAGCCAACAAATTATTCTTGTCATTTCAATGTATGTTTCATTAAAGTAAACTTTTTTTTTAAGTTAAACTTAATATTTGATATTAAATATCAAATCTTAAGAAAATTTTAATAATATAAATTTACAATATATATAATTTTCCAATATTTCGTACTTTCCAAAATAGTGCTCTAAAAAGATAATTCAGATTTTGGCGCGAATACTGTCGCACGTATTAAACTACAAAGGACGAGTAAATTATATGACGAGCGCGTTTATACAACAGTCATTATAGCAACTACTTAAGAAAAACGATAAAAATCGGTAATAGGTGCCTCGCGATCTTTCATCTAGTCATGCATTTTCGTTATCTCGTCCATTGATAGGCCGCGATCAAGTGGCGTTCCTTTCTCTTATAATACGCGTGTAAATATCCACGACCAATATACATAATATATTAAAATATGTATAATAATTAAATTTACGTACGGACGATCCCTTTAATTCCTCGAACACGTTTCAGAATTTAAGATCACAGCCTTACACGATACATGTTTGATTTTTATTCTACTCGATACTACACAAGTGTGTATCAGATGACACAGCGCAAGTGATGATTTTTTAAAAATATGTTATTCTAAATTACATTGTATGTATAATTTTTATATAGATAAGTTAAATATGGAAGATAATGTGTCGCGGAGGATAATTGTATATCGTCGCTTGTGTGTATCGAAAGATAAAATTTGCATATCTGCGCCCCCTGTTAATTCAAAAAATTAGAAAAATATCGAGATCTTGTTAACAATCATTTTTAATTTACAAATCATAATTTTGTAAAACATGGAAAACAAGGCCAACTTTTGACGCTGCGTGGTAGAAAAAAGAAGCTGTTGTCTATAATAACTACAATTTACATCGCATGATCTTTTGCACGAAATTTTGTGTTACTCGGAACCAGCGGCTCTGACGGCCGCCTAAGATTTATATATCGCAAATATACATATATGTAAATGCATACACATATTTATGTGTATTGACAAATACTTTATATATTACAAGTCGATGAAAGAGTGATGATGTAATGCTTTAAATCTCAACCAAAAATATTGTTTTTATGGAAAAATATCTAAATACTGGGAGCTCATGCTGAGATTCATTTGTGCGCTAAACTATTTAATTGAGCGTTTATCTTTAACGCTTTCCAGCTTATTTCTCTTCTCTATCTCAACTATATATATATATATATATAATTTATTTTAATATTTTTTATCTGAGTTTAAGAATCCCTTCGCTAAGCTGTAAGTTTTATCTGCTTTTGTTACTCGTTTCTAAAACTAATTCTCCGATTTCACAGATTCTGTTTGTTTATTTGTTTGTTCGAGTATCACGTAAAAGCAGCTAAAGCTATTTCTGCAAAAGTTTTAACGTATTTTATGGATAAATCCGATTTGAAATGTAGATTATATATCATGTTAGAGAAAAAGGGGAAAAAGAGGGAAAGA
>NW_021849297.1:1113457-1155698 GCF_003651465.1 Formica exsecta
ATATATATATAATTTATTTTAATTAATTTAAAAAAATAAACACATACATAAAACTTATAATTTGTTTAATATGAAAATATAATGATATTAATTTATTAGAAACTCTCTTTATTCCAAAATGAAAGTTACTATACTAATCTGAAAATTTTTACAATAAATACAAAAACTTTGCAATAGTTAGTAACATGTATTATTTAAATCAACTCAAAATCATGTTTCGCTCAATGCTTTCTCTTCAAAATATCTTAAGATAATTTTTATATAATATATATTAAATGTTTATTAGCAGTGATATAATATCTAATTAAATAACATAAAATTAAGTATAAGTAATTGAAATATTAATGGTTTTGGATACTATAAACTTTCTTTTTCTTCATTAAATCCATATAAAAGATATTTGCGTTGAATAATGAAATGACAGAGAGTCTACCGTTAAATATATGTTAATGGCTAGTATAGCATATATAGAGTCTCTGGAAACAATTTGATACAACAAAATATAAATTATTACTCAATAAAACATTGGATAAAAAATTTTTATAATATATTATTAGCAATAAATAAATAGATTGCGATATAAAATGGATCAAAGCATGAGCTACCATATATATGCATTCAACCGTGTAAAAAAACTGAAAGATTTCAATTACCTCCAGACATTGATAATTATAGCTTTAAACAAAGAGACCAAATAATTAAAAAAAATCCATATTCTCTTACAAAACGGGCAGTCTTAGAAAGACCCGAATTAAGCAATTTTACAAAGAAAAAATATCCGTCTATTATTATTATAACTTGCATGTATATACATACATATATTATATTATATATATATACATATATATGTATGTGTGTGTGCGTGTGTGCGTTTGTATGTAGAGATTAGAATTCTGATCATATTGATCTAAATTTTGATCAATGGTATATCAAGTTCGATCGATCGAGGGTGCGAATGAATAAGAAGCTCTGTATATTTACTTGGATATAAATCCTATCTAATACCATATAACTGAAAACTCCAAGTGAATAATGATAAGACACTCTAGGTAATCTAGTCATTATGTAATGGACCTTACAATCTAACCATAATCGAATAAGTTTAGTATATGAGTTATAACACCATCAATACACAGTGACTGTTTTCAGATCAAAAAGATAAAAATATTCAAAATAATAAAATTATATCGTGTATGATGAATCCAATTAAGAAATCTTATGTTCCTTACAGGAAAATAAATATTATTTTTAGCAGATTTATATATAAAGCTGTTTTCCTAATAAAGTCACATAATAATCATACTTTCTCGTGATTCTTAATTACCAGATTTTTATGTATACATACGCACCCTTTATCATCGATACGTCTATATGCCTAAAGACCTTATCACATATAACAGAATGTGATCAACGACGATCACTATGATCATCCACGCAACAACGATGGCTTTTCCTTTCCTTGATGTGCGAAATAAAGATATGGCGGAGAACACGCATAACTAATTTCGCATTTATCTAATTCGATGTATATTTGGATAAATATCTATATTCGGAATACTACAACGAGAATATTTACCATCTTATTTACAATTGAGGTGAAAAAACAGAACCTCCGGTGTAATAAATCGCGGAATTACAAAGAGTTAAAATTTGTCAATTCATGACGTTATAAATTCTAAACCTGTGATTTATCGAATGTAACTTTAGGAGATAGCTTAAAGCTTTTGGTAGAATAATAGATGTACGATATATGGGACATATACTCTATATACGATACGTACATTTTCGATTCACTCTCGGAACATATCGTATTGCACGCTCCGTTATAATTGAAAAAAAGAACAGAAACGACTTAGACCCGATTATTAATCCTTAATCAGTATAGTAAAATCATATATCTGATATGATGAATTCATGGATTCGCAGAATTAACCTTCGAATCTCAGCACTGGGATTCTAGAAAAAATCAATTCAATGAGATTTAGTTTTTGTATAAAGTAGTTATTAGAAAAGTAAAATACTTTTATAGATCAAAATACTTTATTTATATTAATCTTATAATGAATTCGCAATAAATAAAGAAAAAATAAGAAGTTAATC
The DNA here is from genome assembly GCF_003651465.1 of Formica exsecta. Lineage (NCBI taxonomy): Eukaryota > Metazoa > Arthropoda > Insecta > Hymenoptera > Formicidae > Formica > Formica exsecta. Next base: position 1,115,558 of record NW_021849297.1, read on the forward strand.
ATTGATTATGTATATTTAATCAATTAGATTTTTTACGACATCCCTGATATGAGATAAATAATAATTAAAAATTTTAGAAACTAAATATATTTTTAAATTAAAAAAAATAGAGAGTAGCACGTATATGTATAAATAAATATCTCCAATTTACGTTAATCTAATTAACGTAACGTATCTGCAGGTTATCGCTGTTACTGTAACTAGATAACTCCCTTCTAGAATTATTCGCTTAAGAATCCATTATGTGCTGGTTAAGGATTAAAATATATTTTTTCAAACTGTTGTAATTAAAAGTATGAGTGTGCATGCGCGATTTTAACATTGATCACATAAGAGGATGAAAGGCACGATATGGTAACAGAGAGAGTGGAAACATTTTATTTACATTAAAAACTTTATAGATCCGATCTTTCTTGTAGATAACCCAAATGGGAACTAATCTTTTTATTGAATAAAGTCTATCACATGCCTATACCAAGTTGATTTAATTAAAGATTAAGAAAAAATATAACTTTAAATAAATGTAACTTTAGATTTGTTTATTTTATCTATAGATTTTGATTATTTTATTATATCAAATTATTTAAAATTGTTTAAATGATTATAAAATAGTATTTAGCGAATCTACTCAATTTCTGCAATCAATTTGTTGCAATACTTTATTAATAAAGTATATACACAGTCAAGATTAAAGAGATCAATATACTTTCGATTTCTGTTGTAGTTCTATCGACATAATCTAATACGACATATTTTGAATCATATTTGCCGCGTTTTTGTTACCAAAAACTTGTAGCAGAAAGTTTTGCATAAAATATACTTTCGACAGAATTATCAAAACAAGCAGCGAGAAGTCTACCACACACTATATATTCAAAACAAAATTGACATTATTGATTACAGTCCATATCATCAATAGATGCTTCGAAGAAAATATAAACAATTTCTCATCGATAAGTTGTTTCTGTTGACAATTTCAAGGACTACGGAATAGTTGAGACCATACATACGAGCGAACATACGAACAGTAAACATCTTGCAACATAACTTTCATATAAGGGCGCAACAAGATGTCAACGGAAGTTAAAAAGAGTTTTACATTTCTCATTACAGCTGGTATGTAATGTATATCTTTTTGCGGAATATATAACATACATTTTTAAAAAATTATGAAAAAATCTATTTTAATACAAAATTCCAAGAAAATATCTCATCGTCAGTCATATAAATATTTGAAAATTAAATGTAATTGCACGTTATATGTATGTATGTGTATCTTGGATTAATAGTAGTAAATCTCTTTGTATAAAGCTGACTTTCATCATATAATTCTTATTTTTTTCTATATTTTAATAATTCTATTATAATTGTTAATACAGTAGGTGACAAGGATGAATTAGAAAAATATGTTGACATAATGGAACAGACCATATCTGATATAGGAGGACACACAATTGATGTTCATTATATGCCATGTAATATATATCAAATAAAGGTAATTATTATAAATTGTAAAGATATTTCGAGATAACAAGAAAACTTCTTTGTCCTGTTGGTATTATAAGTTTTTACATTGATATGACATATAGATGCATTTAATGTCTTCGTGCGATGCAAATAAAGCAAACATTATTGCCATCATTGGTGAGAATAAACTTATGGAGAAAGATATTGTGTCTATGGCAACTAAAACAGTTATCAGTGCGGTTATTTATAAACGTATAACACCAGATATATTAGAGCTAGAAACTAAATTGCAGGACGTGTTTCCCGAGTAAGATTTCATTTTTATTTATCCAACAGTTTGTGAAATTACAACGTTTAAAAATACATAATATGTTTTCAGAGCTGTATGTGGACTACGAAATAAGACACTTATCCTCAATATGTTTGGCGTATGTTTAATGGCAACAATATTTTTAAAAACAAATGAAAAAAAAATATTGCAAATTGTACAAAAGATAGTGCAGATCGACGAAACTAATAATAATAGAGCTGCTGCATTCAAAATGCTTAACTCGTCCCTGGTAAAGTATATCCTACATTGAGAACAATTAAATAAAGATTTCATAAGAGAGAGATTTTATATAAAATGAAATTTTAAAAAATCTTCTTACAGAAAAAAATCAAGATGATAGCAAAAGAATATAAGAAAACCTTATCTCCTATATTTACTGTGTCAGAAGCAATACATATGATAGGTAGTATAGTATCTAAACATTACAAGACAACAGAGTCTGAATATGTGAGTGTATGTGATGCATATGGCAAAATGTTATTCGAAAACATACATTCCAAATGTAACGTGCCATCATTTAGAGTTTCTGCTAAACGTGGGTTCGCAATAATAACAAATGATGGAAAAAACACAAAGAAGATACTAAAAGCAGGAATTACAGTAAGTGATAATAAATGTTATACATATATCACAAACTAGGGCTATAAAATAAAATTGTTTCAGTCCTTAGAACCTGGCACATGTATAAGAGTAAACACTGGAGCTCCTATTCCCGATGGTAAACATTATAAATGTTAATCACACACTTATCTGTCTATGACAAAAAAAAAATTATTGATTATTGTTACTTTATTCGGTTATAGGAGCAACAGCAGTTATAGAAATTAAGAATACAAAAAAAGTAAATAAAAAAGTAATAAAAGAATGTGATGATAATAATACTGATAATAAGGAACATTGTGAGGAAGAAGAAATCGAGATAATAATTCAACCAAAAGAAGAAGAAAATATTAAGTACAAAGCTTTTACATTTTAATATATTTTTTAAATACATTTTGTCACACACCATATAGATTTATTCGTCTAATTATTTCTTTACGTGTTTCTGAAGAGCTATTGGTTGCGAGATAAAGATAGAAGAACAAATTTTGAATAAACACACACGTATTGGGCCAGCGGAAATAGGAATGTTAACATGTTGTGGTATCGATAAAGTTGCAGTCGTTAAACATCAGTCTGTAGGTATATTGTCCATTGGAGATGAGTTAGAAGAACCTGGCAAGATTTTAGGACCAGAACACATCTATGATAGCAACAAATTAATTCTAATCACATTATTAAAACGGGAAGGTTTCGATACTTTGAATTTTGGAATTACGAATGATGAGTGAGTATATTAATATTTATTTTAATGTGTAATGTACACGCTATAATACAAAAGATATTATAACCTTTATCTTTACGAATAATGAATATTTTCATTATTCTATTATATATTTTAATGATCAATATTTAGTAAAATAAATATTTTCGCAGCATGATAAGCATAATATCCAAAATCGAAGAAATTGTACAAAAAGTGAATGTAATTGTGATAATAGGTGCTGCGAAAGATAAAGATTTATTGAAGCCCATTTTACGAGGATACTTTAATGCCATTATACATTTTGGTATTCTTTTTTCTTTTTATTAATCATCAGATCACATTAATGTATTAAAAGACATATTTTTTTAGAATATTTTATACTCTCTTTCAGGTGCTGTATATATGAAACCAGGAAAATCAACAACATATGCAACATGCACATTTAAATCCACAATGAAACATTTTTTATGTTTATCGAAAAACCCGGCAATCGTTCCCATTGCTGCACATTTATTTCTTTTACCTCTTCTGAACGAATTACGCTGCTTTCACAAGGAGTGGCCCTTAGTGGTATCTCGCGTAAGATATTCTTCATACATTTCGAAATGAGATATACAATATATGTATATTGCTACGATATTGTTATAATGTTGTAGATACGATTAGCACCCAATTTGTATTCGCGCCCTAAATATGTTTGGACGTCTTTAAAATGGAACAAGGAGGATACGTACCCATGGATTTACGATATATCAAATCATTATAATCATAACGCTAATGCACTTTTAAGATTGCCACCTAGTACAGTGGAAGCGTCAAAATTATTACCTGACGCATTTATAACAACGATATTTGTTGGCTCAAGATAATTCTGCCAAAATATTTTTCATCAAATTCACCAGCGAGAGTTTGCGTATATTTTTACATAATGGAATATATATTTTTTAAAGTTTGAATAGAATTATTATTATTATTATAAAAAGCTCATACACATTAGATATTTCACAAAAAAAGATTGAATATGTATATATATAGCATTATTTCATATAAAACTTAAAGTAAATTCTCTATTAGCGAAAATATATTGTAGATATTTATCATTTGTTCCAACTTTTCAAATTTTATAGTTTCACATATTATATTCAAATCAACATTCTATTAAAGAGAGAGCGACTATTTGAAATATAGAAAAAAATCACGCAAGTAATATTATATATTATTTATTTTATTTCCAAAATTTTTAATTTGTGCGAAAGAATACTATTACTTTAAAATAATTTATACTTTAAAAACTATTATGTGTATTTTTATATTTTTGCTAACGAAAATTAGCTTTCAGAAAAAACACAAAATTTCACAGAAAAAAAAAAAAAATTTTTTTTCGCTCACTTTCCGAAATATGCAATATTATAGCGATAATTTTAGCGTTTACGTATTGTTGCGATATTGATATTTGATATTATTGTAATGATTCTATAAGTTAAAAATAAAGACAAATAAAAATTTTGTTTTAATAAAATGCATTATTTTAACTAATAGTTGCATTTTAATATACTGTACGTGTTAATAATTATTAGACACAATTAGCCATCAACAACGATTGAAATTAAAAGTAATGATCCATGAAGAGAGATTCAACTTAAAAATAATAATGCTACTGCTTGCATCAGAGAGTGAATTGATCAAATTTTATACTTAAATACTTAAATATTTCAATTTAAAAAATAGTAATTAGTTGAACGGATTTAATCAAGTTAACAATTTTTTTTTTTCGGTGTAATAATCACTATATTGTGTGCACATATATATGCACATATCAAATCGTATAAAATAATATAATCGAACATATTTATTCATGTTTCTATAAGAAATTTTCATTATGAATGTCCAACATCTTGCATCAATTTATCATGTTTATGATATTTTACTATTTACGCTTTCTCCCCCATATTTCTACTGCTTTTAAATTCTGTAAGAACATTGATTAACAGATTCTACTCGATTTCTAATATAAATGTATCGATATAATTCGATACGATTTTGTACTATATTTGTCATATTTTTACTAACAAAGCTTATAACAAATACTTTGCCAAATTTGCTCTCGACAGAATTAGTTATAAGAATCATGAGGCGGAATAATCTGCACGATACACATTCGAAACAATTTTGATATTGAGAAAATTTAAAAAAAAAGATAAATAAATAACATCTGATCGGTACGTTACGACTTCTGTTGACTACTTTAAAGACTAAGCAAAATAAACTCAGAAACTCAGGCGGCGGATGTTTGAAACCAAACATATACAATTGGAATAGAACAGTAAAAATCCTGCAGCGCGACTGTCATATTGGAACGCGATAAGATGTTAAAAGAAGGAGAAATGACTTTTACATTTCGCATTGTAGTTGGTATGTACCGTGACATATATTTTTATTACGGAATATATATATCGTATATTTTAAAAATATAGATATTAATAAAATTTACTTTAATAAAAAATTCAAGAACTATCATAATCACGTGCACGTTGGGAATATGTAATTATATTTTTTATATACGTGTTTTTTGAACTATTAATAATCTAAATATATAGCATTTAGAGAGAGTTTTATCATATATATTGCTTATACCAATGTGTGTTCTCTCTCTCTCTCTCTCTCTCTCTCTCTCTCTTTCTCTTTCTTTTGGTATATTATAATAATTCTATTATAATTAATTATACAGTATGTGATTTAGAAGACCATATCTCTCCAAAAAAGAAAATTAAACTTCAAATAAAAACAGAAAATGATATCATATCTCTGCCAAATAGTAAAGATAAATTAATGGTAATTATAAATATTTTAAATGCTTTTTTGTATTATTGTATTGTTATATTACAATTTATTATATTTATATAATACAGAAATATTTAATTTCTTCATGCGATAAAAATGAAGTTGATGTTATTATCGTCACTAGTGACATTGATTCTACCGTTATTTTTGATGTGAATCAAAAAACTATTAATAAAAATGTTTCCACAAACATCGCAACGTTTATATCAAAATTAGAACTAAAAATAAAACGTATATTTAAACGGTAAAGTTTTGCTTTCATTAATTTTATAGTTTTTGAAATTACAAAGTATCATAAATATATGTATAGACGTATAAGTAATAAGTATATAATTTTTAGAGCTGTATGTGGAATACGAAATAAAACGCTTATCCTTAATATATATGGCTCACCAGAAGTCGCCACAATATGTTTAGAAAAATATGAAGAACTGATACAGCAAACAGTACAATTAATACAGGAAAAAACAGTTAACATTAAATCTTCAATAGAAGTACAGCAAAATGTTTTTTGTCATAAAAATAATAAAGTAGTAGTTTTATGAGATTATATATATATATATATATATATATATATATATATATAATGAAATTGGATTTATATTTTCAGACTTTATTAAATAGAGATGTCGTCGTGGTAACGTTAAGTTATTGCCCACTGGCCTACAATTTGGAACTGCTGCTGCTGGTGGTCCTAGACATCAAACGATTACATCCTTCTCTGAAACTAACTAAGAGATATTACCCACATGTGCGTAACAGGTATGGTTTCTTCGTAGTTTATGAAAAAACACACACACACACACACACACACATATATATATATATGTCGAATTTATATTTTCAGGATTTAATAAATAGAGATGTCGTCCTAACGTTGTTATTGCCCACTAGCCTACAATTTGGAAATGTTGGTGTCACGAGCTGCTGCTGGTGGTGGTCTAGTAGGGATTATATAATTAAAATATAATTAAATTTTTTTATACAGAAAGATATAAAAAATACAATTAATTATAGCAGAAAATCTGACGTATTTTAGGTAACAGATGCACAAAAGATAATACGTGATACAATAATGCAAAGCAATGAGAAAATAGAGTTTGAACGTATGAGTGTGCGTGATACTTATGGCAGAATATTATTAAAAGATATATATACCACATGTAATGTACCTTCATTTAGAACTTCTGCCAAATATGGATACGCAATAATAGCAGATGGAAAAAAACGGAAGAAGATAGTAGAAGCAAAAACTATAGTAAGTGATAATAAATGCTTTACACACATATATCATAAACTAGAGCTGTAAAACTGTTTCAGTTTTCATTGACATCTGACATATGTGTATCGGTAAAACTTGGAACACCTATTCCCAATGGTAATTCCCAATTATAATTGTCAATTATACCTATCTGCTTACGATAGAAAATTAACAATTTTTTTCTATTTAATTGCAGGAGCAACAGCAGTTGTAAAAATGGAAGATATAAAATGTGATAATAATAATATTAACAATATCGATAAAATTACGATAAAAAATTATTATTAATTATTAATTTGTTTGATTGTAGTGCTTAGAGCTATATCTTCTAATAACAATTCAAAAGAAGATACCCACGACGAAATCGAAATAATATTTCAGCCAAAAGTAGGAGAAAATATTAGGTACAGAGTATTTAACATATTTTTATATATTTTAAAATATAGTTTATCACTAGATAGATTTATTCGTCTAATTATTTGTTTACGTATTTCTGAAGACCTATTGGTTACGAGATAAAGATGGGAGAACAAATTTTGGAGAAATACACACGTATTGGATTAGCTGAAATAGGACTTTTGACATCTTGTGGTGTCAATGAAATTGTAGTCATTAAACAACAGTCTGTAGGTATATTGTCCATTGGAAATGAGTTAGAAGAACCTGGGGAGATTTTAAGATCAAAACACAACTATGATGGCAACAGACTAGCTCTAATCACATTATTAAAACAGGAAGGTTTCGATGCTTTAGATTTTGGAATTGTAAATGATGAGTGAGTATTATTGCAATTTATTATAACTCTTAATACATATTCTGTATTATAATATTTCCCCTAATTTACGAATATTTGCATTATTCTATTATATCATATAATTATATAATTTAATAATAAAGTGTAACAACTCTCTTAATAAAGTAAATATTTTTCTAGCATACAAACGATAATATCAGATAAAATCCAGGAAGCTTTAAAAAAAGTGAATATACTTGTGACAACTGGTTCTACGGATGGAAGAAATCGGTTGAATCTCATTTTACAGGAACTTTTTAAGGCTACTATATGTTTTGGTATTTGTTTTAATTATCAGTATTAATACATTAAAAAACACGTTTCTTGAAGTTGTTATATGCTATTCCACAGATAGCGTGAATGTAAAACCCGGAAAATCAACAACATATGCAACATGCATGTTGTACGAGAGAAAGAAGCATCTCTTATGTTTTTCGGGAAATCCGGCAAAAGTTCTCATTAGCGCACATTTATTTCTTTTACCCCTTTTGAACCAGATGTGCCACAATGATTTGGAAGCGCCCATCATAAGTGCTTGCGTAAGATTGCCTTTGGTTTGACTATTCGAAAAGAGAAAAAGGACACATGGTATACATTGTTATAATGTTGCTATAATTGCAGGTAATTAATAAACACAAGAAGCATTCGCGTCCTACTTATACGTGGACACATTTACAATGGGACAAAACAGAAGCAGATTTATTTGCAAAGGCTTATAGCATAGAAGATAAAAGTAATCTACTTAAGTCTCATAACAGTAATGCACTCTTAATGCTGCCACCGTCTAGTTCGAATGACACATCGATTGCACCAGACACATTCACATCAGCGCTATTTCTTCAGCGCTACTCTAAATAATTCTGCTAAAATATTTCTAATCGAATCCAGAGCGGAAGAGAATTATTACACAATAGAAATTCATAAAGATATTTTTTTACAATTGACACAAAAAATAGATATATAGCATTATTTCATGTTAAACTTTTAAACTGAATTTTTTCTTAGCGCAAGAACACTTCTTACAAAAGTACTTATCATTTACCTCATTTTTTTAAACTCTTTACCGTTCCAGGACATATCTTATTGTTAGTAATATGTATTCTCTCAAACTAAATTTTTATTAAAAATCTTTTCAAATAAGGGAGCGCGCGCAAATAATATTATGTTATTTATTTTTATCCCTGAAATTTATTTCACAAGTCATCATTTCGAAATGATTTATATCTTTAAAACTAATATGTTGTTTCCATGCTTTTGTTAATAAAAATCAGTTTTCAAAAAAGATTTTAAATTTCAAAAGAAATATAGCGCTATGTGTTCATCTTTTCCTAAATATAATTAATTTTTTAAATGTCGTTAAATATTGTATTGTATTTTTAATATATATTGCTGTATTGTAATTTCTATTTATATAATGTTTTAGCGTTGCATGAAGAAATATCTAATATTTTTATGTTTTTATAAGTTTAAAATATAATGATTTTATTTTAATAGTTGCATTATTTTAATTAATAGTTGCACTATTGTGTGTGTGTATGATTGGACGTTTGATTGGCGTAAATGCTTCAAATATTGCAATAATTTAGATACTGTAAATAATTAGCAGACATATTAATCAACTGTCAACAATAATTGAAATCAAATCATTGATAGATTAAAGAGAAACTCAATCAACATTATTGTCTAAAAATGAAATAAACCGAATTTTATTAATATCAAATATATATGTATGTGTGTATCCGTGCGTGTGAATATTGATACATATAATATACTCAGATTTCAATTATGAATATTTCTAACTTATATATATTAATTTAATTTATTATTTTCTTGATATTTTTCTTCTTTATACTTTTTCCGTGTTATAATATAAAATTGACATTATTTTATTTGTATTTACGTTTAATGCACGATTTTGTATACATTGTTTACATTTATTTATGATTAAGTATTTGGATAATTAATTTACATATTTCGTAGAGAGATGGCTGTCTAAAATGATAAGTTACAAAATAAATTTGAAAAAAAGCTTAAATTTCTTATACAAATTTTTGTACCAGATCGTTATTTGTACATTACATTTGTCGAACAGTTCTCCTTATGATTAGTTCTCTTCAAATACGTTCAAAAAATAAATAGAAAATTAATATTTTCCTTATATTGTTTGTTCAATCCTGAAAATATTTTAGATAAGTTTATTCTCTCTCTCTCTCTCTCTCTCTCTCTCTCTCGCTCTTATACAGCAGGTATTTTCATAACGTAAACTTTATTCTGTATATATGTATATGATAAATGTTAATATGTTAATTATAGTGATGATAAATATTTTAGATAAGTTTATTCTCTCTCTCTCTCTCTCTCTCTCTCTCTCTCTCTCGCTCTTATACAGCAGGTATTTTCATAACGTAAACTTTATTCTGTATATATGTATATGATAAATGTTAATTCTACATTGATAGTGATGATAAAATTTATTCAAGCAGCTATTACTAATTTTCTATTAATTTTAATATTTTTAAAATAAATATTTGTAAGTTGTTGCATAACCCATTTTCATTTTGGAATCTAAAGAACCATTAAAAATAATTATATGTGTCCATTAAAAGCAATTATATAATGTGTCCATTAAAAGCAATTATATAATGTGTAAATAAGTTTTACTCATTATTATCTATAACAGACCAAAAACAACTATCTAATAAAGATAATGTTGTTTATCTAAAGCTAGTCATATGCTACTTATTTAACACTAATGATATACATTGCAATTGTGAAATAATTTAAAAGTAATTGATATCTAATATAAAGTAATTAGTCACCATGTATAAGTACAGTAGTGCTTCTACATAATAATAATAGTATTATGTTTATATACGATAATACATATTGCTAATTACAAAATCAAATTAGGTTTAAAATTAAACCTAAAAATCTAGACAAAATCTTACAAAATTTTGCAGTTTTGCATTGAGTTACATTTGATTAACTTACTAATTTATTTATGTAGATATGTAATATATGAAGACATAATATACATAATACATAAATTTTGTTATGTGTAATTATGTTTTTACATATTTATCTATACACATATGTATAGATATAAGTATATAATATAAATATAAAAAAAGATAGAAATATAAACATAATAATTATATATCTGACAATAAATGGAGACAAAAATCTGCTCCGTCATTTCATATTTCACAATAAAAATTTTATATATGTCAATTTTATGAACGCTCATTTTTTATGCATATAAAAAATGAAATACTACTCCAAAGACCACATAAATTTATTACACAAAACATTTTTTTCTTTATAAGTAGTAAATATATATAGTAACTTTATAAGATATAAAGTAAATTTAAATTATGTGAAGGTACTCATACTTGTGTGAATACTAGAATAAGTTATATGTATAACAATATATGCACTTGAATAATAATCTATGGCAACTCTAAAAGTTAATGATAAAGATCACATTTGTTAAAAATTAATTAGTAAAAATTTGATAGATTGATATTTAATTGAAATGTTTTCAAAAAAGTTTACTTTTGGTTTTCGGAAAATGCTATAAATGTATTTCAGCAATTATATGTACATAATATGAGTTTCCAAAGTAAATAGACATCAGAGATTGAGAGAGAGATCTATAGACTTTTCTTATGTTACTAATTTATATATATAATAACTATATATAAATTACTAGCTTTACTAGTTATATTCTAATATTAAATGAGAAAATAATATATTTTATATATATATAAATTGAAAATATTCATATAAAAAGATATATCAAGATATATCCAACATAAAGTTAATTAGTTTATTTATAAATCTAGAATTTACGAAAATTTGAAAATTTTGGAAATATTAAAACAATCATAAGATTGATACTGGATATATTTACAAGCTTGCTAAATAAGAATAAAAAAAATTCGTGTAACATATTTATACAAAAAGTAAAAAATATTGGCTCACTAACTATGTTCACAAGTGTCAAAATTAATATTTTAAATAAACTTTGAAAATTGATAGCTTAAAAGATGAATTTAAAAAGTGAACAGAGATTCTACATGTTTGAATAAAATTTTAAGTCTCACATATGCTCTTTTATAATGTGGCTAAATTCTGTCTCAAGATTCTTTAATAAGAAACACAGTCTCTACTAGTCAGAAATTGGTGTTTACTGTTTTCTCAAGTTCTTATATCCTTAGTGGACTCATGTACTACAAAATTGCACATATATCTATATAAGTCTATAATATAAATTTTTATACATCTTTTTTTCACAGCCAAATTGTGAAAATATATAATCTATAAGATAATGTTAGTCTGTTGTACATCACATACATTTTAAATATAATTTCACAACTCTAACCTGTTTCTAAAAAAATGCATCTCAAAAAATTTTAGTACATTGAATTTTTTATATGATGTTATACTTATATACAATACCTATATACAATTCATGAATATCTGTACAGCAACAATTATTACATGTATTTTTTTACCCAGTATAATTTCTCTTCACAATATAAATGTTATTCTTCATTTACTGTTATATATTTTTCTGATCAGTGTCTATCAGTAATGCATTTAAATGAGTATTATCCTTCTCTTCTATGATTCCACAAATCTTGCTATTAATACTGCATGAACTTTCATTTAGTGAATCTTGACTGGAGCAAATATCATCAGTTTCCAAATTTATTGAACTATTCGATATTTGACTGAGATCTGTATTCTCGGTCTCCAAACTTATATCTACACAAATCTGATCATTTTTAGTCTCTTGACTGCATCGTGAATCATCCAAGTTTATATCTCTCGTAAATTCGCTTTCAGATTTTTCTACACGATCATTATCTGCCAATTTTAAACTGCATAGAGATTCATTCTTAGATGTTTCACTTTTGCTTATTTCTTTTGAATTATTTAACTTTTTGACTAGATCTTCCCAAGGGTCTTCCAAAAAGGAATTTATATCTATATACGCTGATATGTTTGCTTGCCTACGCATTCCTTTATAATCCTAAAAATAAATCTAAAGTAAGATTCACATAACATGTAGTAATTATTAATATACTAATTGTATGTGTATGTGTGCTATATGTATGTATATTGCACTATACGAAACATGCTCCATCATTTGATAAAACTCTTCATAATCTATCAAGAATCTCACCTTTCTTTTTTGTCCATGGAATTGATTGCCAGAATGCTTGTAAGTAGAATACCGATTATTACAATTTGATCTTGAAGTAGCGTGATAGTTATTCCTGTTATTATACCACCCGCTACCTGGACTGGCGCTATTGCGTCCATTCGCAGGGCTATACCGATTAGTATTGTGCTTTTCGTGTTGTGTCACTGGCGTGCTAACGTTTAGAGGAATAAAATTATCCCCGCTAGGCTGTATCTCATTGTTTACAGAAAAACGCTGATAACTATTATTAACGGACTGATAACCTCTATTGTTCGCGTTTTCGTATAACTTCCAATTATACGGCGTATGCCTTGCACCGTATGTCCGACTACCATGTGGAGTATTTAATGGCGATCTCTTCATTTTTCGAAATTAATGTAATTATAACGTACGATAATTATGTGCGACGAACGAATATAAAACGTACGACTATTTACAACGAAAGCAATGTAAAGTACAATATTAGTAACAGTCATAGACGAAACGAAATACTATAGCGATGTCGCCTTTTCTTTTTTTTAGGCTGCTCCCTCTATCGATGATTAATATCACGATAATACAAAATAATAATAATCTAAATTAAATTTCACCATTTTCACGTATATACCGGCAATTTGAAAATATTATTTTTAACAATAAGAAAATTCAAAAAATATGATATCGGAGTAATTAATTACAGATGATGATACATACACACATACCTGGTGATAAATGCGCGTATAGTGATTGCATTTGAATACATTTAGACGAGAAAATAATGCGAAACACGCAAAGAGAATTTTTAATCCATTCTGGACATTTGCAAAAGTAAAAAAAATATTGCCAATATCGAAATTGCGATAGTGGCATACAATTACAATAGCATATGGTGAGTTTACAGACGGAAGGCATCAATGCCTTTCACTTCCGGATTAGACATTTTCAAGTCGCATCGTATCTAGACATTCACGCATCATGATTATTGGTTCTGAAAAAAATCGGCAATTTTATCATTGAATATATATGCGGAATTGTAAGATAATTCTGTTTGTGATCTATTAAGATCCATCAAATATATGCAAAAAATTAACGTAATTTAATTTATTTCCTGTTCAACGGCAAAAATACTGAGATTACTTCTTAAAATATTAAAATAAAATGCACGAATATCTCAATACAATGCGTCCGCCTTGAATGCGTCCATTATTGGAAAATTCGAAAGTATGTGTATGTGTGTGTAAAAGATCGACGCCTGTATATATATTTGTATGCAATGTTCGATTTGTCGTTCGACGATAATAATAACAGATAACGATTCAAAATCTATTCAAGAATTGTGATTCTCAGAATATCTAAACGTTCGAGAATAGCAAACTACAAAATAAAAGTTACAAATTTATTTATTTCACAGTTGCATATCTTCTGGAGTAAATTATTCCAATTCCAAAACATGAAATCGATGCAATATTAATTATATAAAAATTATCATACCTGTGAAACGATGATCGTACGACTTAATTTTCGGCCAAGAGATAACGTGAAATATGAGAAGGCAATCTTGATCGCCGCACAGAAATGAACACACACGCGCACGCACACACGGATCATCGGAATCGCGATATCGGCGCAACGACGACGATTGTACACTTGCAAGTCTCGCTTTCCGTCTGAGAATGTCCACAACTCATGATACGCCACGTCCGATATATTATTTACGAGCCACTCCCAACAGTTTTTCGTCCATAAAATTCACTTTTAGACGTTATTAATCGCGAGAGCAACGCACACACGGAACAGTTTGAACGGAGCGAATCCCGCCCGAGCGGATGCACTAACGGTGAAGAAACAAATGCGAATCGAAACTTTGAGAGGCAATATTGCGATACTCGAAATATCGAAATCCTCGATATGGTGGTGAAATTTTATAGAGACATTTCGTCGAGACTGGTGCCGCCCTCTCGCGCGGTACGAAGAAGACACGTGGAAGGGGAGAAGAAAGAAATAAGCGGGATCAAGACGCGCGGCAAGGTTGGCCGCACTGTTCCCGCACAACGAACGAGACACAGCAGCGGCGACGTGCGAGCCATTTTTTTTTAACGTAAGTTACGGGAAGCGTCGTACTGTGCCACTCAGAGTGTGAGCTGAGATACAACGATCGCGTGTATACGATATAATAGCTTCTGCACATTGATCTATTCATTTCAGTTCCTTTCTGTCTTTTTTCCGCATTATCGATGGATACGTCTGTCAGTTACCACGCTACTTCGGAGACGTCCACGGCTGGAACGGTAATATCATTTCTGTAAATTCTCTTTCTCTTCCCCTTCCATCCCTCGTTCCATCTTTCTTTCAAGGGATAAAATTGATTTCGTCGCGTCGACAATCGAAACTAATTACATTTCTGTAAACTTTCCCTCTCTCTCTCTCTCTCTCTCTCTCTCTCTCAATCTCTTTCTTCTGGATAAACTAATATGTATACGATTACATCGCGTCGTTCGCGTGAAAGCCTCGAGGGGGGGGATCAATAAATTGGACGATCGAGGTCACACAACATGACGCGGGCAACCGGGATCGGTAACTTTTTCACAGACAACGGTTGGCAGTACTTCCATTGGCCGTCCATTTATTTCGCGTTCTCTCTCATACGAGAATATACCGAGCGGACTCGACTTTGACCGCCATTTCGCATCTCTCTTTTCCTCGTTGCAAGAATCGTTACTTCTTTTCCCTCTCCTTTGTTTTCGATTTATTTCGCCAAAACGGCGCAGTTACACGTAAGTAATACTGTCGATCGCGACAAATGTTTGGGATGGCCCATCAGCGGGACCGATCGCGTTTTCTTAGACGGGATACTTTGTGTCACGTGTACATCGCGATCTGATATTGTATAATATATGATACGGCCGCCGGTCTTCTATCGATAAAGATGAATCATGACCGCTGATCGATGATGGCCGCAATTTTCCGGCCTTTAATGATAAAATCGAGATTGGATCGATGCAACCTTGAAAAAGCTTTTATCTGCGCATCTCCTATTATTTGTTATTATTGCCTAACCCTCTCTCTTCCCTAGTTCAATAATAATCTCTTGCGCTTAAAATTGAAAGATAATGTGAATATTTTTATAGCGTTTTCGAGTAAAGCAAGTTAGATTGCTCTAAGAGCGATCAATGGCGTCATAAACTCCGTCTTGGGTTACTAGGGTATTTGGATTATTTTAGATTAATTAATGAAATATTTCGAATAAGTTCGATTGATTAATCAGGAATTAATCAAAGAATCTTGTGCTTTAAAGCCAAAATAACGTCATACGGGATATATTTCATATTATTTATATTATTAATATATTATTTTTTATTAATCAGATTCAAAACCCATTTTTGGTCGAACATTTATTCATGGCAAATTGGGTTTAATCGCTCTCAGAGAGATCAAACTTGCTTCACTCGAAAACGCTATTAGTGATGTCCTTTGGAAATACTTACTTTTACATGGACAATGCTATATTAATATTGGCAAAACACCTATTGTTATGTAGTATAAAAATATAGCAGGCAGCTTAATTTATAACAAACATAATACTGAGATTACAAAAAATATTCATCTTATATAATAAAAAATTTTTACATTGGATAATTCTTTCATTCTCAAGTTCCAAATTAGCTAAGTTATTCCAAAGTTCATTATTGCAAGTCATGAAAAACCTATTCAGTATAAAAGATAGTTGAAATGATAGAAATTAAAATGCAGAAATTATTTAATACCTATTTTTATGAAATAGTAATCTTGATGAATTATGTTTTCAGAAGATGGTTTCATCTAATCAGCCGGTAAGATCATACAAATATTTTTTATACTTTTAATTAATTAACTACTATATGTTACAAAGAAATTAAAATTAAAAGAGATTAAAATGAAGATCTTTTTTATTTTACAGTATAATATTGAATTATTAGTCATATTGATAATACAATGCTCAGTATAGTTTTACATTATTATAATTGCATATATTTTGTAAAATGTTGAAAGATAACTGAGCAATAATAAATCTCAAACAGACACCATACCTTTTGCAATAAATGTATGATCGATTTTGAGATACAATTATTATTAAATTATACTTTTATATCAAGATTGCACTTTTATTGTAATATTTTATTTATATTAAGGTCTTTTTAGAGACAATCTATAATTTAAGACAAAATTCAAGACAATCTTATGTATAAATTTTAAGTCTCATGTATTAAAGAAAACTTTTGAGCATATAAAATACATACAAATCATAATATATATTAGGATATATACATTAAATCATGTGACACATACAGAATTATAAATAGAATTCTGTTCTGAAAATTTTGTTGCAAATTATAGATCAACCAAAAAGGTTCTAAAACACAATATTATTAATGTATCTAATTATCATATTTAATATAAAGAGAGAGAAAAAAAAAGAGAATAATCATTTCTTCATGTGTTGCAGCGGAAAACAAAAATATTTGTGGGCCGGTTGCCAGAAAATTGTCGCAATGATGAATTGCGACAATTATTCTTGCGCTTTGGTGAAGTGACAGAATGTGATGTCATGAATCGATATGGTTTCGTCCACATGGCACGGGAAGAGGATGCAGCTGCAGCAATTAAGGCACTTCACAATTCCAACTTCAAAGGAGCGACGATCAACGTGGAACAGTCAACCGGGAAGTCACGTGGAGGTGGAGGAGGACGCCGAGATGACCGAAGAGGTGGACCAATGAGAGGTGGTAGGGGAGGACGAGACGGTGGTAGAGACGCTCGTCCTGGACCATACAATGATAGAAGAGGTTGGTATAGTTTGCACATCGTTATTTGTAAATTCCGACAAAACTATTTTCTCATTTAATTTTCCTCAAGTATATATGCCCTATGTATATATGTGTGTCACATTTACATATTGTCACATTTTTTATTTATTTCCGTCTGTTACCTCTTTTCTATCTTCCCCATATCGATAAGTGTCAAAGTAGGATTTGCTTCATTAAATCGATTTATGAACTTCTGCGAATGATGTAATATTCTATATTGCAGAGCGCATTGAGAAAATAGTATGTTGGAATGAAATGAGACTATAACTTTGACAATGTACATTTAAAAACCAATTCGATATCTCGGCGTGCTTTGCAGTTCTTCCGTGGTTACGATGGATCTGCTGCAGGTGGCGTCGCAACCGGGTACACCGATTACAATCGTGGAGCTGGAGACTTTAGCGGCCGTGGGGCGGACTTTGGTGCTAGCTATGCTGATCGCACTTATGGTCAGAACGTGGGTGGCGCGGCGATGGGTTACACCTCGACGGCGCCAGGAATGGGTGGCGGATATGGACCAGCTGCCGGTGCCGTGGGAGGATACGGACCGACCGGTGCGGCGGATTATGGACGAACGGCTGATTACGGTCGCGCTGACTTCGGTGCTAGAACAGACTATGGTAAGCACGGTGGTGTGTGATGTTTGTGCAACTTCGAAAGTATGTGAGAATCCGCCTATATAGTTATATAAACCACTTCGCCTACATCTCGTATGGATCAATTGCATAAAAATGACATTAAGACGAGAAAAAATATAAATTTTCGGCTTTTAATATTGTTATTATAGTATATATGTTATTATTACAAATATATTAAATGATCTTATAAATATAGACGAACATACAAAGTTTCTTCAAGAATATCATGCTTTTCAAATGTTTGAATCATGAAAACATCTACCCTAGATCTATTATTTGCATCTTACAAAAAAATAACTACTTCAAAAACGTAAATTATTGATTTAAGGATAAATACCCACATAATCTTTCAATTGATGTTCTATATTCTTTATTTAATCATGTATGTTCATCTATTAAGTCTTTAATTCTTCTCGATAAAAATCTCATGAGATACATGAAGCCAAAGGGATGCACAAACTTTCCAAGTGAAACAAACGCGAAATATCAATTTAATTCAAAATCTTAACACCTATATTGTTTATAGTAGTTGGTGGTGGTATGGCGGGAGATTTCAATCGTGGTGCACCTGGTCCAGTAGATTATGGTCGTACCGATAATTTTGGCGCCAGTCGCACGGTCGATTATACAGCTAGAAATGATTATGACCGAAGTGCGACTGGACCAATGAGAAACGGTGGTGGCGCCGTTGCCACTACTGGATATGGAACTGGGTACACAGATGTGGGATATGATGAAAGTCACTGGTAATGTAATTTCTATAATTTATTTTTGCTTTTTTCTTAATTTTCGAGATTTTTTAAATCTTAAATTTTTATTCTTGTATTGAGAGTTGTTTCTCAAGCCAAAGTGGATCTGTAAATATAGTTAAATAGTTATATTTACAAATATTGATACATCTTTCTATGTTATGAAGCTCATGATTTATATATTTCACAAAATATTGAATCATAAATGCTTAAAACTCATTTTGGTTTGAGATATTATTTTAATGCAATATTATTTTTCAATTATAAAATATACAACATTTATTTAAATCTTAAATATATAATTGGAAATTAAACATAATTACAAATTTATTCATGCGATATGAAACATTTTCTAAATATGAGACTTGAATTTAATTTATGAGCTCGATCTTCTTCATAACTTAAATATAATTAAATTTAATTAAATTTACAAGTAACTTAGTGCAGTGAAATGTAGATTATCCAATATTTATCAATTTATATATGTATATTGGCATTTTCTATTATTAGGAAATACACATTTTCGTTAAAATTGCATTAATCCGTAATTGTTGGAATCGTCTATATTGCACTGTATGATTTTACTTTTTTTCATTACAACAGCTTTATTATACACGTGTAAGAAAACTTTTTTATTTAAATTGAAGATTTTTTCTTATTATATACATGCTTTGTAAATGTCAGCACTGGTTTTTTTTTTCTTTTTTAACTTAATTAAAATTGATTAAATTCGGCTTTTCAGTGTAGACATTAAGTTTGCTAGAAATGTGGGTACAAATACATTTACAATTGGAAAAACGACAGTTTATAAAAAAATTTGTACAGTTCGCCATCGGATTTGACAAATTTTCTTAAACTACGATTCTTAGGCTTCACTTTTATTCTAACCAAAGCGATTAAGCGACATATTGCAGCAATGCTTATGTAGCAGTGTAGTAATATTCTAAATGTTGTCTAGGGTAGAGTAAAAATAGATTAACTTATGCACAACAGGGGTTATCCGGGCGGGCCAGGGGATATGATGGGTGGGCCTGGGGGGGTAAGTCAGGGATCTACAATGGCCTACGAAAGGAGGGATGGTCCTTCTGGTAATGATATACCTCCATTTAACAGGCCCATGAGTACTGGACCTAGCTACAGCACTGGAGCACCTAGTTACAGCACTGGTCCAGGACCACAAGCTGATATGTTTAGTAGAAGACCTGGCAGTGCCGTACCCAGTGGTGGATATCCACCAGTAGCTGGCGGGTAAGTAACAAATTGCGGCGAATTGTTGGAAAAAAATGTTTATTTTCCACATATGGCTAATATGTACTTTGTCCATTATGTTACAGTTATGCCGAGGGATATGACAGACCAGATGCATATGGTCCTCCACGTGGTGGCGGACGGTAAGTTGCACTTTATTAAGTTATCTCTTTCATATGTTTCATCAAAGCTGCGACTATGAAAGTAACACACTAAACACACGTTGATGTTGAAAGCGAACTCTATATGCGTATGCTTATCAAACTAAGCGTATCCACTCTTCTTTGCGTTACATATGCCTCTCTCGTTCTTATCTCGATTATGTGTAACACATATGCAATTTCTATGCGAATCGACACAGGTTAAATATTTCTGTAAAAGTATAAGGTGTGACACTTAGCGCGACACTTGGACACATATACGGAAGTATACCTTTACCGTGTACGTGCTATTTTGCGTAAACAAATCATTGCATCCATCGGTACACGTGTACAAGGAGCCGACGTTTTTTATCTTATGAGTGTAAAAGAGAACAGAGGCTGAAAATTACCATTGCTGAAGGTTCTATAAATTTTAATGGCTGTTTATAATTAATAATATGCACACACTATAGTACATATTTATAATCTTTGTATTTGTATAAAATTTTCTAAACTTATTTTAATTATGATAATATGCTTTAATTAAAATATTTAAACCAAATATTGTGATAACTCTCGTGAAATGATAAAAGAAATTATTTGAAAAATAATATATACTTGAGAAAAATATCGATTCTCGTGGATAGATTTTATATAATTTCCTGCAAATTAACTAATTTCTTACCATACGTATTTTTAACATGTGATTTATCAATTTGGGGACTTGTTGCCACACATTTCACTTTACATATATTTACGTGATACATCGCCTCTCTTCTTTTACGTACTCCACGATGAAAGTTCTCGATCTCAACGTCCATCCAAGATGCGCCATGCGATCATCCTGCGGCAATTCCGGCAATGGCGAGATGCCATCGAAGAAATGGCGGAAATTTCTTTTACAAATACGAAAATATATTTTCCGGATGACTGATTTCTGTGGCGTGTTCTCATAGCGCGTAATATGTTCCGCGAAAATTCTTACGATCCGCGGAAATATCTCGGAAGACGAAATCTTTCCGCAAATTTTCTATCTCGCGTCGCGAATATAAACCGATCATCACTATATACACTGCGCACCGCAAAACTTCCAGTCTGCGAAACTACAAATGCACATCCTTCGCATTTTATTTCCCTCGCCTTTTGCCATAATCTGAAACACTTTTCCTACAATTCAAATTGTTCTCCGAAAAACAACAAAGCGTTGCGTTGCGCTCATAATGAACGACGATCGAACGTCCGACAAAAGTCTTTTGACGACTTGAAACTCTTCTGCTTTCTACGGAAATAAATCCAGTTTCCAAATGCACTTGCGACAGTGCCGAGAGATGACCGATTGCGGCGTACCGATTGACTATCTTCTTACATGTATGGCAGTTAATCAGAACTGGATGTGAGCTTTACTTTATTCTGCGATTAAATCGAAAATCTCTTTACAAATATATATTCTTCTATACTTAATTAAAACGATGATTAATCTCTTTACATCTTTGTATATAATGTTATTTTATCGTATAATAATATATCGAATAATTGGCACATATTAATAATTTACATATATTTAAAGAATTGATATTTGACAATCTATGAGTGAAGATTCGATTTTGAATTTCTTGTACAAAATATTATTTAAATAAATTTAATATAACAATACACATATAAGTGTACAAATTCAGTAATAAATAACACGTACAACGAAATAAATATCTTATCCAGATCTGGTAGCTGTATCTCTCAGCAAATGTGCGTTATATAGCGCTGCGACGTGGAAAAAAAAACTCCCAATATTTCCTTAATACCATATCAGAACCCATACCGTCAGATATGCATTCGAATTCGCATCTGGATGCGTTCCGCGCTGATCGTGCATGTCAGTGTTACATCTTATACTTTCTCCTTGCCCAGCAAGGCGATCACGTGATTAATTTTGCGATTTTTCATTTTCTGACCTTTTAGCTTCCCAGGTCCGGCAGACGCGATGCCACCGAGGTACTAAAAATATACTAAAGCAAACATGCTAGCGCATGCGAAAGGCAACCGTATAAAAAAAAAATCATAAAAAAATCACCGCCTTTTAAGCAGCGATCATTCGCTTATGGACTTGATTATCTAGGAACTCTGCCCTCTGCGTCCGACATTGAGTCCATATGATTATAATGACAAACTTATATATAACTTATAATGTTTAATTCTATCATAAGATATGGTAAGGATAATCCACTTATCAGTGGATGACATAAATTTGATCGAAATTGAAAAATTTATTATTAATTAATAACAAAATTTATATATCTCTTACGTTAGTTTATTGTGTGTTTGAAAAGAATTTTCAGGATATTATTCATGTAGATCATCTTTTTTTCTTATTGTCTTTTTCTATGAATAAATAAAATCCAATATGTTATTTAACGTGGGTTGAATATTTCCCTTAACTTAATTTTCTGAATGCCCACATTGTAGCGTAGATAATTTTACTACATTCAATAGCTTTAATTCTCTACAAAGGGTGACTTATACTATTGATAATGTTGCTGTACAATCTTTTTTTAACACTTAAAAGAACTCAAACATAATATTTTAAATGTTCATTCATAAAGAGCAGAGAAACTTACATATATAATAACAGTTATCATACATTTAATGTATCTTTATATAAAAGAAATAAAGTGCAAATGAATGTAAGTAATCTTTATTTAAAATCTTTAATAATATAATATAATTTATTTCTTCTTTCAGTCGTTTTGTGCGTAATAAAACTGTTACTAAATTTAATTAGTTATTGATTGTTAAAGTATAAAAAATATAATTTTATCAATAACATCTATTTTCAATTTGTAATTCATGAGAAAAAGTATTTGTCATTTTGCCTTTATTTTTCTTTGTCGTTGCATATTTATTATTCATATAAATGTCAAGAATTTAATTCTCATAATATTATTTAAAAAGCTGATTTAGTTTGGAGAGAGATATCAAGTTACAGCAGCGATATCAGATAGAATACTAGTTATTCATCTGACATATCTACTTGCACTATTCGCAGAAGCGAAGAAATCAATTAGTAATAATCAGCGTGCGTTCAACTATGTTACTCAATGTTAATTCTTAATTCGACGATGTTGTGCATTGTAATCTTAAATTATTTTTAGGAGAATTAATTTTATAATAATCTAATATAAAGTATATGTGAAGTTGAAAGTTATATATTATTATATAAACGCATCATGTAACGATACAGTATATGATAATGTATGATAATGAAACAGTATAAAAATCTATTTAATAATATTCCAAAACAAAAAATTTTGAAAAGAGACAAACTCTGTCATAGATATAGGAAGATCTAAAAAAAAAACTCGATAACAATGCAAAACGTCAATCTCCAGCTGGTGCAGTTTACTTAGTTAGGTACTGCACTGAAACGCTGATTTGTGAACGCGTGCGGTGAACGCGTTGCCGTACGTTACCTTGGGGCGGCTTGTTGACCTGCGATTATTGAAGAAACCGATTACGACGATTACTCGCTATGCGTGGCTACCCGTAGATGCGACCCGATCGGCGAATAAACCAACCTGCGATATATGGATAATGCGCCACAAATTGCGTTTGCGCTCAAAGCTGGCGTGCTTTGAATTTGACCAAGAAGAAGGTATGTTCAACGCGTGCGACCATTATAATACTTTATCTGTTGAGAAAACCTAAGCGCCCTCGGGCCTACTATATCAATGTTCTATAAGTGCGAATGGAGAATGTCCGGTCGAACAAAAACGTCAAACTGTTAAACGAGAAAAGAAACAAGTACGTCGATTACCGAAACGCGTATAAAGAAAGCGGCCGCTTTTTTGTAATCTCAATGTTATGCATTGCGATAAAAATGCATCGATTCTAATTCCGTCTCTGCCACATAGACTCACAAAATAATTCTCATTAAAACTCATTAATTTCTGATTGTAGATACATATATCGAGATATTTATCCAGTCTCATTAAGAGTTATCAAGCTACTTGTCTGAATTATTTGCCTAAATGTTTTACACTTTTATTTTCTTCTATTTAATCTTATCGG
Source organism: Formica exsecta (assembly GCF_003651465.1). Lineage (NCBI taxonomy): Eukaryota > Metazoa > Arthropoda > Insecta > Hymenoptera > Formicidae > Formica > Formica exsecta. The sequence continues at coordinate 1,140,429 of NW_021849297.1, forward strand.
GATTTAATCACCTAATATAATGAATTTTCCGATGTATGTCCTTAGATTTTTTTTACTTATTTTTTTATATTGCTCTTTCACAAATGATATTCTTGTAACATATATACATATATTTTTACAATTTTACAAATTCTCTGAAACTATTTTACAAAATCAGTATCACTTTATATTGATTTAAACAATTGATCCTGTTTTACATAATGTTAAATTATATTAAATTGTTCTGATACGCGCGCACTAAGAAAAGATTTAAAAAATCTAAACGTTTCAATCTTTTTAATCTTTAGTAGATGTGAAATAGATTAACTTTATACATAAAATAAAAATTGCATCTTGTGCAATATGTTCAATTTTATTACATTTTCTATATTGATGCATTTATAAGTATTTTAGGAGATGGAATTAGAACGCAAAAGGTAAATGAATGCGATGCGTGAATTGGAAACAAAATGCATAGTGTTTTTTTCGCTAATATTATCGCCGCAATTTGCGAATCGTTCGTCTTAATATCCTACCGCCACCGAAACTTTCCATAGAATAAATTCTTAAAAATTCCGCTTAACACATCCTTTCGCGATGAAACTAAGCGCCATTGTAAGATACGCTGTTACGTCTTTGGAACAGCTCATATTTTAATGTTGATAGAATGTCACAGAAAAATAGTTTTCTGAAATATTGTCGACCTGTACAATGCTCCTATTAACTGTTCAATTGATATGCATTACATCTCTCACCAGAATTTATATTTTTAACAAGTGCACTTTCTCATTTTACGATATATTTGTCAATATAAAATACTAATTTTTATTTGACATTATATTTAAGATCCGTTTTATAAGTTCTAAAATATTAATTTTTAAAGTAAAGTAACATACGACAGTTATATCAATAATTAAAACATAATTTCTACGAATTATTGACTCCTTATTAACTGGCGTTTATAGGGATAAGTGATAAGCTAGTTTAAATATGTTACATTAAGCCCACCATTAGTGGGATATCTCATGTACATTCTACATAATAATTTTTTTAATAGATTACAAACGGGATGAGGAGAGACCAATGGACATTGAGATGAACTCAATAGGAACTTCTAATAACAGAAGCATTCAGTGAACTCGTTTACATGTCCAAGGAAGGAGATTTATGTGTGAAGAAGATGGATAATAAAGCCTGGCCACTTATGTAACGAGAAGTAAGAAAGTATACACACATACAGCAATGAAATACGGAATTACTATCAATTATATTCTTTTCATATACTGTATAAAGCATTGTTACAATAACTGCTATTGATAAATTCACATTTAATGTGAGATTATTTTTTAAGAGATAAAACTTTTTGGCAATATGCTTTTCTTTGTTCTAATCCCAAAAGTTCTTAAATATGATAAAAACTTTAATATTTCTTAAGCATGTGCGCATCATATTAGCTTGTTAAATCAAAATATTCTTGCTGACAAGAATTTGATTATATTATATTAGTGACATAATATTTTCGTTGTGGAGTATAAGACAAAGAAAAATTAACGTGGTTAAAATTGTATAATTTTTATTAAAATGCAAAAATACCTAAATAGACACGAATTATATATATAACTATAGTATATTAGAGTATATATATTATTTTGCGTAAAATTAGACCCTAAAACAGACAAGTGAAAAATGTCAATTAGAAACTTGTCCTCTCCTATTGCAGCATAATCCATTTAATAAAATACATATTCTGATCACAAATTATAATACAGTAAAGTAATGTGAAAAGTTTTTCAATGATTAAGTGATCAGTTACTTCTTTAGTATATCTGTATTGAAATTTGTTTAAATATCGTTTTACAATATTCTATGCGCCAAGTTTAAATACGCAAACTTAGAATCCAGCAGAATATTTCAAACAAATTATGGCTTTTATATAATGGATGTAACTATATGATAATTCTGAATTTAATCACGATAGGCTGGGTTCAGGTCCAACACCACCTGCTAATTTGTACACGAGTGAGACTACTTCTGTAGCTAATTTGCCAACATCTGATGAGTTTTCACATTCTGCATAAACTCGCACGATGTCTTCAGTTCCAGAAGGCCTGAAACAAAAGTCATGATCAGAACATTAGTTATAACACTTCAGTACAACTAGTTTTTTCGATTGTAATGATTTTTTTTTAAATAAATTTTTGAACGAGTAATAGGCGATTTACAGATTTCTAAATAAAGCTTTGTATAATAAAAAAGTTATTGCATTATACCTAACGAAAGATCGACCTCTTGAATATTTGGAGACTGTTTTATCAATCTCTTCTTGCAAACCGACGGGCGTCAAGCAATGTCTTTCCGCGTTTGTTGTTGTTATAATATTTCTGTCTCTCACACTGACTTTAAGTTGCTTATTCGGTAAATCATTGTAACTCCTTTCCCAATCGACAATGTCCCAGCCTTTGGAATGTAATATAGTCTCGACTAACAACATATCGCTTAACGCATCGCCGACCGTTTCATTTATCAAATCAATTACGTCTTTCAGCTTTGTAGTAGCCGCTTTTTGTATTTCCGACAGTCTTTCGTTCTTAGCATGATTCTTAATAATTTCTTTAGCAGTATCTTTGAAGATTACGGTTCCGTGCCCATTTGCTTCGAAATAGACTCCAATATCGAATTCCAGTGCTTTCTTGTGTAAATGCTTTACGCCGGTTGGCACGCACGCAACTGGTACTTCTAATACTTTCGAAATGTAATCGGTTGAACCACCGTTGGCATATGCGGTTTGCACTAAGCCCAATTGTAAAGATAAACCGCTAGTCATTAATAGTTTCTTGAAATAAGCTGCCACTAGCGTCGCTATTCGATCTCCATCCAAAAGATGAAATTTGTTATTTTCGTCTACATAAAAATACACCACTCTATCGGCATCCCCATCTATACTGACGCATCTGACATTTGTTTTAGAAGGGACATTTAAAGGCATAGTTTGTTGTACTTTGACATAATCTGCGCCGCACATGTGGTTCAACCCTCCACTTCCATCATTAAATAGATTAATATCCAGCGCACTCTCTAAATACCTTTGAAATTCTTTTACTGCAATAGCACCGACACCATTTGCAGCATCTAGTTGTAATATACTTTCATATTTTTTATTATTTTTCTTAGTACCTCTTATGCTTTTGAATACTGTTGCGAGTTTTGAATAATATCCTTGTAGTGTGGGATTGCCATAAGCACCATTAGTGTTTGTGCATACTACGACATAATGTAGTTGTGGAGTTGTGACTAATCCTAAATCTGTAATATTACCATTCAAAGCTCTGATCCCTGCTCTTGCAGCATTTAATAAGATAGGACTGCTTTTACGAGTATCTCTTCCTGTTATCACCATGGCTGGTGCTGATAAGTCTATATTTTCTTTTGTAGATATATGTATTAATGTTGATATCAAATCACTATCTTGTATATTAGCTAAATTTGTCGCTATAGTTTCCCAAGAAGCTTCAAGCATCTCACCAGCAGGATCAATGAGCTTGATACCATTATCAGGTTCCAAGTTATGACTTGCTGTAATCATTAAACCTATGGCAGCTGTAAAAAGTTTAATCATTGAAGAAAATATAAATTCAAAAATATTTCAAACTTTAATTTTATATGTTCTCACCTCTTTTTGCTTTTGATCTTAAAACTGCTAAAAGACCCATTCTATATAAAACATGTTCCAGAATATCCGACCTAAAATTAATATACACATTTTAGGATCATATTTTAAATAAGATTAATATATATCACTATATATTATGCCGCCAAAAAATTATTTTTATGTAATATTTTCAGCTAAAAGAATCAACAGGTGTCAATGAGAGAAATAAATGAATTTATCTTACTTTGTTCTAAAGCCAGCTGTTCCATAGTCAATTCTTTTATCACATTTCCGATTGTATTCTACATTCACGATATTTTGAAAATAATTGGATTCCATAATTTATTTATTTCAATATATGCTTCAATGTTTCAATATATCAATTGACGTAACACTGATAGCACATTGCGTACGAGGATATGCTACCATACGGTCACAGATATCTACTGCTGACGTCTGACGTCTGACGTATTGCTTGGATTAACAGTCATGGATGTACGAATATCTAGGTACGACGTGCATCGTTTAGATACATCTCGGCTAGACCCAGAATCTGATTGGTCAACCATGCTGGTTACCCTAGATAAAAGTATATATGTGCTTTTGTGCTAGCTAAATCAATCAAGTCGTAAACCAGACTTATGTTAATCTGTTACGATTTGATTTTAGACGGATGTATTTATTGGAAAGCACAAGAATTTTGCTTTATTCTTATTTAACATAATGCAAGATGCGTTGAGAAATTGTTCTCTCAGTGAAATCTAAGTGGATACAATTTATTTTAAATGTTTTTTTTTGTATGATATTGCTAACTATTCAAATTGATTTTCTATCAATAAATTGATTATCACATGTGCATCAACTTTAGAAAATTTCTTCTAACTATATTATATGTAAGTGTCGATCGTTTTTCAATAATATATGCTAACTTTGTTATTCTTACATTGAATAAATTATTGTTAAATATTTGTTTGCTCTCTTTCTAGGACTTATCTAATTTTATATAATGGATGGTACAAATTTATTTAATATATTTCTTCAAACACACAAGCCACAGCTTCAATCTTATGGTGTTCCACAATTATTCTGGGAAAGTCTGTACAAGAAGCTAAAGAATCAAATTTTTGATGGTGGTCTTGTCTTCCAATTGGCAAAGGTGGAATATGAGAATGAAGAAAGACACGATACAGAGCCAATTTGGAAACTAATCGTATCTGCGGAAAGTGGCATTTGTGTTCAAGATCCAAATAACATTTATTTGATTGATCATGCATGGACCTATGATATTGGTAATGCTCGACAAAATTTAATCCAAGTACCCAATCTGCTTGATCGTATGTGCTTATTGATGGGCCTAGATATTGAAGCCGAAGAACAGGAAAAAATTGAAAATGTTATGAATGAAATGTGGCGATACAATCAGTCATATTCAGTAAATTATGGAGCAATAGAGGACAGAATGCCAATATGGTATGTTATGGATGAAGTTGGATCAGCGATAAATCATAGCAATGAACCAAATTTTAGAGCAGTGCCTTTTCTGCACATGCCAGAAGGTGTAATTTATACACTTCTGTTTCCTATAAAAGATGTTGATGCAGGTGATGAAGTTACAAGAGATTTTGTAGAAGGTCAGACAAAAGATCTTCAAAAGAGACGTGCATTATTATTGCCTTGGGTTGACAGCACCTTTGAGGATGAAAATTTTGAACAGGTTGAGCCAGATGTAGATTACTTTTCAACAGGTCATGTTCATGAAAGCTTGCCAGAAATAACGGATGAACTAAAGGCAGATACTAGTAAAAAATTAAAGGTTTTTTCACATTATGATAATATTATTAATTATTTGACGGATCCAGCATTTGAAATTACTGATAATGAAGAAGAAGCAGACATATTGTGGCTTATGTCTCACTACAAAACATATAAAGAATTGAGCCTTTCTTCGCCTCACGTTTTTATAAACCAATTTCCATATGAAAATATTTTGACAATAAAGGATCTCTTGTCGATTGTATGTAGAAGAAAAGCGATAGATAAATTATATGATCCAGATACTCTCGAAACTTATCCAGCATGGTTACCGACAACATATAACTTGAGCACGGAATTGGTGCAGTTTGTTGCTTACTTTACACAACGAGCAGATAAGGATTTGGATAATCATTGGATTTGCAAACCGTGGAATCTGGCCAGAGGCTTGGACACTCATATTACGAACAATCTCTATCACATTCTCAGATTACCTTGCACAGGGCCTAAAATCGCGCAGAAATATATCGCGCGACCAGTTTTATATAACAGGCCGGATATCAACCAAGTGAAATTCGACATAAGATATGTTGTATTGTTCAAATCAGTAAAACCATTGCGAGCGTACGCTTACGCGAACTTTTTCCTGCGTTTCGCAAATCTACCGTTCGCGTTGAACAATTTTGATGTATACGGGCAACATTTCACCGTCATGAATTATACCGAGGAAGATGCGCTCTTTCACTTAAAATGCGCCGATTTCATCGTGGAATGGGAAAATCAGTATCCCGACTATCCATGGAAAACCTATGTTGAACCAAAGATTCTTTTCGTTTTACGACAGGTTTTCGAAGCCGCAATAGCGCAACCGCCGCCAAAAGGAATCGCTGAAAGTCCGCAAAGCAGAGCCGTGTATGCCGCTGACTTGATGCTGGAATGGAAGGACTCCGAAATGCAGCCCAAGTTGTTGGAAATAAATTTTACGCCCGATTGTCAACGAGCGTGCGAATATTATCCGGATTTCTATAATGATATCTTTAAATGCCTTTTCTTGGATATTGAAAATCCAGAAATCTTTCATACATTAGATTGATCCGAATGTGACAAGATCGTTTGGCTTTATTAAAAGAAAAAAATATATGTTAAGTATTTCTTAATTAAATGTATGACTGTTAACTCTCTCTCTCTCTCTCTCTCTCTTTCTCTCTATCATCTTTTTATATTAGCTATAATCAAGTAGCTATATTCAAAACGTCATTTAATATTTTATATTTGATGCGAACAATGTTCGCTCCGACTCTTGTCTCGGAACATATTCGGATTTCAAAGTGATTCGAACTCACTTAGATACGATGGCGTGTCTTAACAATATTATGCTGAGAAATATTTTTGTAATATAAATTTAGACAAATATTTTTTCTGTATCTTCTTGCATTTCAAATTTCAATTTCGATGATTGGTGTCAACATCACATATAAAGTCTACTAGTTTATTTAAAAAATATATTTTTTCTTAGTTTGATCAAAGAAACACTATTGTTTTATGTAAATTGATTTAATGTTATCATTTTACGCCAAATTTTTATTTTCCGAGAAGACATCTCTTTTTTTTAAATTTTAGTTTGCAGTTTATTAAATAATATATAGCGTAAAGAAATAAGAGTGGTGTGTACTTTGTAATATTTTAACTAATATAAATTCTTAACATTAACTCTAATATTTACTATATTAAAATCTATTATATTAACTATATTAATGATTTGTGAAATGCATTACGAAATTAATTACATTTCCAGGCAATTGATGATTTTGTGTTATCATCTTCTTAGTCATTAAGATTAACTAGCATAAGATTTATATAAAAAATTATAATCTGAAATGTATAATTTTTCAAAGTAAGGCGCGCTAATGAGAATGAATGAATTGAAAATGATTCGAAAAACGTGAATATATTGGCGTAACAATCGCATTTACTGTAACCTATCGGGAGCAACTTCTCTTTTCTTGTTTCTCCGCGGTTCAAGCATGAAAACATATCCACGGGAAACAAAGTTTTAATAATAAATCTTGATCTCTTACATCTGTACAATTAACAATAATTATTCAATATGAGAATCGTTTGCGCTGCATTAAATTGTAAATATTCCTCGGAAAATGAAGATTCGTCAAATGTTATTTTCATTAATTTTCCTAATGATGACACGTAAGTCGTTGATAAGATAGGTTAACGTATCTTAATTCTTAATGTTCACATAGGATAAACGGTACTTCAGTAGTTAGGAAATTAATTTATCGTTATTTTCATATTATCGACGATTATCTATAATTACCATACCATTACCACTGTCAATACTTATAAGTTGACTATTGAAAATTTTAAAATAATTTTTATAGAGCCAAAGTATGGGCGGAATGTTGCGGTCGATCGGATTTAGCCACAAAATCGAATGCAGAATTACATTTAAATTATTACATTTGTTCCCATCATATTGAAGATCGCTGTTACATAAGCAAAACTGTGCCTATTACCATAGAAAAAAAAGAAGGTACTATTCCTGCCTTATTTAGGACCAACACAAGTACCGATAATGAGGATTCAATAAATATATTTGATAAATCACAGCATCTCCAAGAGGTAGATGACAATATGCCTCTGACATATTGCAATATGAATGTCGAGACAGATGAATATCATGATATCACTATCAGATTTACCAATTTATGCCGAATCTGTGGTGAATCCGCTTTAGATGGGATAGATATCTTTGCAGCCAAGGGTATAGAGTTTAAATTAAGAGAAAAAATAAATTTGCATATGCCTATTTCAATTGATATAGAAGACTCAATGCCACACAAAATGTGCATTGATTGTTACAACAAATTGGAAATTGCACACTCTTTAGTTGTTTCATGTTTACGTACTGATTTGCGGATGAAAAGATTCCTAAATATTGAAAGACAGGTAAGAAAAAACATTAATTCTTAGCAATTATAAACATTATTAGAGTTTTTGCTTATATATGAAAAAAATGTTTTTAAAATATTTATTAATTTATTAATATTAATTTATTGTATAATCTATAAATGTGATATTTTGCAGTCAGAATATGAAAATAAGTACAATACATTAATTGAGGAATGTTCATTAGAGATGGCTCAAGAGATGTGTACAGACGAGAGTACGCATACTTATTCATTTATTACAAATAAGATAGTAAATCCTTCAGAAACAAGTTTGAGAGAATTAGAAAATGGTGTACGTTCTGAAATACAGAATCATAACTTTCATAGCATTGCAAAGAACATTGTGCCATCAGAATTAAATACTCTAATCCAAACTTGTACAGAAGTTAACAGCAAGGCTAATAAGACTATCGTGGAAGAAATATCACAAATTCAACAAGATAAAATCCAAGATGAAAATCATAGCATTTTTTGCTTGCAGTGCCAAACTTTGTGCGATACACAGGAAATATTTGAGAATCATAAAATATTTTGTAGTAAAAAAGAGGATATTCCTAAACATATAACTATACCTAGAACTGCAGAAAATGAAAAGTATAGGAATGAGCAGGTTAGCTTTAAAGTAAAAAATTCTCAAACATTCAATAAAGAATATGAAAACAAACAAATTACTGATAAAGCTAAAATATATGAGTCAATTTATTGTACTGTTTGCAATCAAGCATTTAAATGTCAGCAGGATTATGACAATCACAAATATCTTCATGAAAATCTTATCACTGAAATGAATAAAAGGTGTGGTCATTGTAAAGAAGTTTATCATAATAGAAAAGACTTGTTAAATCATATCATGGAATCGCATGAGGGGCGATTATTATTTCAGTGCTCTACATGCGATAAGATGTACGAAAAATGGTCTAGCTTAGACATTCATGAAGCTACTCACAGAATAGATAAGCCATATCTTTGCGATCTATGTGGAAAAAGTTTTAAGCATTCTAATAATTTGAGAGGTCATAAAAGAATTCATTTGGATGAATCTATAAAGAAAAGACACATATGTGAGGCCTGTGGTAAAGCATTCAGATCACGGTAATAATTGCAGGAAGTTATTCTCAAAATTATTTTGTTTAACTTTACAAACTTAGTTTCTATATAAATTGTATTTCTTATCTTATTTCGTGTTTTTACAGATTTCATTTGCGAGAACATATGAATCAACATGATGACAACAGGCCCTATTCTTGTGAACAGTGTGGGAAAGCCTTCTACAAAAGAATTCAATTACGCCAACACAAATTATCGCATGGATCCAATAAGCATGTATGTCCTATTTGTGATGCGACATTTAATCGCAGAGGAAACATGAATACGCATATGAAACGACATAATGCGATTGGAGTTTATACATGTAGTGTAAGTACATTAGTAGCTTGTTAAAATTATGTGTGATTTTTTCAAATTTCTTATCTTTGTATATACTGGTATTAGCCGTATATTCTCATTGAAAACTAATTGAAAACAATATGACAAGAGAGATTAACTGATTTATAGGTCTGCACCTACAAGTGCCAGTCTATGAGCGAATTAAAGATACATAGGAAAAAACATACCGAGGAAGAAATAGTAGATAGCATCAAAAAGAAATGTAATGACAAGGAGATATGGCGGTGTAATATTTGCAACAAGGTATTCCCAAAGCGCACTGTTTTGATCAATCACGAACGGGTACACGGAAACGATAAATTATACAGGTGCGACGAATGCGGTAAAAAATTAGCGAGTAAAAGCTCGTTGATGTATCACAAGAAATCGATGCATCTGAGAGAGAGACCGCACATGTGTCACTATTGCGGAAATTCGTTTGTTTCGAAAGAGGCGCGACTGATCCACGAAAGGATACACACAGGAGAACGTCCGTATGTCTGCAAGGTGTGCAATATGCGATATAGATGTTCCAGTAATCTCAGCCAACATATGAAGATCCACACAGGTCTCAAGCCGCACAAGTGCCATTATTGTAACAAAGGTTTTACGCGCAAAGGTGCGCTAATTGTCCACGAGAGGATTCACACGGGCGTTAAACCGTATCCTTGCGAGACTTGTGGTAAAAGCTTTTCGCAAAAGAATGATATGTTGAAGCACGCCAAGACGCACAATGGCAAATTAATGCAATGTAGCCAATGCAACGAGATCTTTAAACGGAAAAAAGATATATTAAAGCATATCGCAGTGCATAAACAAGATATTTCGGTGATTTCAAACAATGTCAATTCGCCGTCATACGTTTCTCGAGCTTATGCCCGTACAATTGCCTCTTCGGACAGAGAAAGAGAAATTGAATAATTTCAATTTTCTAATATAAAATAATATTTTTGACTAATAGTGCTGGTTTTATCGGCATATGAATTGAAAAGCTATTGCCAATATCTTAAAATGAGGAGAATCTACGCCTCGAAAGTATCATCTATGGAGTGTTTACATGCATATATATATATTTTTCAACGTATTGTAAGTATAACACAAAAATAAAATTAAAATTCTTCACTTTTCTTGATCTGCATAATTTCTATCTACAATTCGATAATGTAGAAATTTTCGAAATTGTTATTCAAAGATTGCAATCGGATTATAATATTTCACAGTAGCACAATCAAGACATATATGCATGGATATAATTAATTTGCATAAGTGCAACTATATATTCATCCAAATATTATAAATCATGTAATTTATTTTATTACACAATTATCTTCTCTATAACTGAGATAAGAAAAACATATGTATATTATGTCAAATATATTTTTCCAGAGATTATCCGAGGAGGCTGCACGTCCTTGTCCACGTTTCGAGAAAAAAATCATTATATTTGATAGAGTCTGACTCTGAAATTTTCGCAAGAAATTATAGTTTACTAATGAGTTTCGTCGATATTTTTATCCACAATGTTTTTCAAGAAAGAATGAAGATCTTGTAAATCAATGTCTTTAGTGTATGGTTAGTACTTTGTCTAGCTGAAATGTGTAAGTATTTGAATATTTATATCATTCGTATATACGTTACTAGGTTTCCTGTATTACTATACTAATGTGATATAAAACAGCGGATATATAACGTATAAAATTAATTTCCATGTATGATTCTTTGCGATGTATCGATATTATAATAATCACTTATTTTGAGGGATAAACTTATGAGATAATAATAATTGTCTAAGCTGCTAATTGGGAATTGAAAGATAAAGATTAGGTGCAATGAAAGTCATTGTTATATATAGAATAATACTCTTTATTGTTTTTGATAGTTCTTGTCGTTTTTCATATCGCACGTGCGCTGCAGTTTCTTTTTATTCAACTTTTGTCATTCAATATCCAGTTAAACGATTCTCCATTTTGACTGTCAGTTCTGCTGCTGCTGCTGCTGTTGTTGCTAATATGTTTTGGTAGAACAGTACGCGATACACAACTCCACGATTTTTTAGAACAAAGAGAAACGAAAAGAAATGGCGACACGCCCGATCACTCGCGAACACACGTGTGCCGTATTATTCGTCGACCGCATATAGGACTAGAGTAATTGCGATTTCCCACATATAACACGTTCTCTCTCTCCCACATTTGCCGATTAATTTTTCTCAATTCCTAAATGATCGAGGAGCACACGTGCTTTTGTGCGCAAGTACAAACGTGGATCCGATCGAGTCGCACGCGTCTTGTTCGTTCGAACAGCGGATGACCGTCGCGGTGTCATCGCTCAAAACTCGTCACGCGCTCGTTAACAATTATTTGTATCATTTTTTCTTTCCTCTTTTTTTTAACGCAGCGGCCTCGCAACGCCACGCTCCTCCTTACGTACGGTATGACCGAGTGATCGGCGCGTGGTCGTCGACGATACATAATTACGCATCTCTCAGAGTAATAATCTCCGCGAGCTCCGTTAAAACGCGCGCACCCGGCGCGCGCGTTGCGAGTGCACGGCGTCAGGGTCGAATAACAAGGCGGACGATGACTCGAAGAGAGTTTTCATTCGAGAGCGCGCGATAATTTTCAGCGAGGTCTCCGATTGCTCGATTGCGTTCGCGGATTCGTTAGCGCGAACTTGGCAAAGCCGGGCAAAAGCCGACACTAAAGGACAATCAGCGCTGGAGAGATCGCTCTCGAGCCTTCGTCGAGACCGACGACGGACAGATATCACGCTTCTGGAAAACGCTATGCGAACCGAATGACCTGAAAGTGCCGTGCATTTGCCTGACGATATCACCTCGATTCGCGGCCGCTTCTTTTTTTATCCCATATTTTTTTCTTTCTCGTCTCTTTTAAATTAATTAACTCTGTCTCTCTCTGTAACTGTCATCCTTCGCGCTACTATTTACAATGTACAACGTCGTGCATCCTTCCAGCCCTAATTTTTTACGACGGCGCAAGGATCGGCATGCCCGATTGCTTCCCCATCGACGATTTCTCGTTCCTTTCGCCCGGAATTTTTATTCTTCGTTCACGATTTTCTCATGGTAAAGGAAGGAGGTTGAAGAAGAGACGAAATTGGACGAGCTCGTAATGATAGCCCAGAACTTAATGCGCGCGCGTAATAAATAATTAAATTTCAATCAGACAATATAATAAGTAGAATAATACAAATAATCGTATATAGTTTTGAGCTATAACATAAGCCCAATATTGAAATAAATTACGAACTTGACGCGAGTTATCCATGTTGAGAGAAAAATATCGCGAATACCCTATAACGCTTTTAAATCTTTGATCATATAAGAGTTTGTAAATGTCTGTCGGGAAAAATAGTTTCAGGAAAACTCAGGAGAACAAGAGAGCCCCATCATGTCGACAAATACTACCGAACAGTAGTCATGCGCGCAAGTAAAAACGAATCTCGTCCGAATATCGCCGCGACGATGAGGAAGAATCGATCGCGCGAACCCGTCGCCGTCTTATATTATTTATCAAGATAAATATATACATACATATGTATATATAATAATAATAATAATAATAATAATCTTATACACATATACGCACACGTATACGTGTACATATACACTTTTCTTTATAATATATATAATATATATCTTATTTATATATATATATATTTTCTCAATATTAGACTTATTATATCCTCTTTTCATTTTTCACTTAAAACGCATCTCGCATTATTTATACTATTTACAAACGCCTCCATCCGTTGTCCCATTAGAAAAGAAAGACAAAATAATAATAAAATGAGACGATAAAATCGTGTTAGAGTGTGTCGTACATCATATGCACGTCGACGTGCCGAAGACTCGCGCGCGACCTTGTCGTTGGGTCTTAATAGCCGTAACTTTCTCTTTCGACGGTTTTTAGGCACTTCACGAAACGCGCGTATCCGATGGCGAGCAATGCGTCCGCGTGATCGCAAAGAATTTTAACGTATCGATGCCGGCAGCGCTCGTTCGCATTTATCCTTGTTAAGGAAGCCAAGATTCCCGCGGATACTTGACAGTTGCTAATAATTTCTTTCAGACTCATATCTGTGAAGGGTCTCGTAGACACACAAGCGGATTTAGCCTTCCTCTAAGGAAGAATCACAACTTCTTATACCCTATTACAGATAGAATAATCATAGACTAACTGAGATATAATACCGATAAATGCATTTGTTTCTTTTATATTAAGACTTTCTATATATCGAAATTTCACTATTTTAATCTTTAACTCTTTTCAAACCCGCCTATAGTCGTAGATTATCTTCGTGTAGAGATTATTGATCGCGCTATGTCAACGAAGACAATGGCTGCAGTAACAGTTGGACAGCAATCGAATCTGATTCATTGAACCTACGTATGTAGCAATCGATTGCGATTGCTACCCAATTGTTGTTTACGTATAGTTTCACGATTGACATTACCGCGAGACGCTGCTAGCACGAGACGCATCGGCCTTCGTAACCCCTTCGGTACAATAGAATTTCTTTTTAGAAAAGAATACGCAACTTTTAGATCCTCGCGCTTCTCTGTTTCCAAATAATACGAGAGACATACATAAGTTATTTTTTCAATATATATCATATCACTGTGCCCGATCGAAGCGGAGAAGGGGTTAATTTACAGAAACGTACACGACTTGAAACACGCGCGATTGTACGACACGATGCTAACCGTTTCCAATAGCTTTGCTTGGAACATCGTGGAAGAACAACGCGGCTGCTCCACTGAAAAACGTAGTGCGCAAAATATTTATAAATGTTTTCACGTATATCAGACCGGCCATATCTACTAGATCATCATTTTATCGCGCTTCATCTCGCTAAATGTGAGCGATAACGAAAAATGGCAATTTGCTTAGTATTAATTATACAATTATTATAATTGTTTAACTTTAATTAAATTATACGTAAAATTATAATAAATTATAATTACGAATGATTATAAAATATAAAGATATAAAAATATATATATGAATAATTTAGAAGATCTTAGAAAAAGATGTTGCATCATTTATGTTTTTCTGCGGAGCAGTCAAACGCACGTCGCACGCGCGCGAATCCCTCCTTCAGCGTACAATAAATCGGAGGGTGAATCGAATTAGAAATGTGAGAAAAACTTATCCGTTCATTCGCTTCCGTTCGTTTCAGTGTATCCCCGAGCGTCGCGTGATTTTTCTTTCAATCTCTCTTTTTGGTATAATTTTCTAATTAGAAATAATTTATAATTATATATTCTCAATTTTGCGGGGATAAACTTTACAAAAATTTCAAATGTACATATTCTATCTAATTTATTTCGCAAAAAGTTAAATTACTATCTATTCGGCGAATTCAAATTCTGTGCAGCATAGTAAGAGATGATGACAGCTTCTTAGCTGATACCTTACTATAAACCAACTCTCTCGGTCGGAAAGGAGCTACCGCTTTCGCCTAATCACTGCTCTTTCC
>NW_021849297.1:1155930-1157334 GCF_003651465.1 Formica exsecta
CTGAGAGATTCGAATCTTTGCATTTGTTCGGTTTGCGATCTCCTGCGATTCACCCACCGTTATTATATGATAAGTGTTCGACACCCAACGAGCATACAATGTATATGTAACGCACATACATAAAGATCTCGTGTGTGACACTCTCGCGCGATCAGATGCATCGGTTTGTACGTATATATACGCTTTTTCCTTTATCTAAATTCTCCCCGCGCTTATTAAAAGTAATATTGCTCGTCGTATTCGCGAAGAAATCGCGCGGAGAGAGAGGGGGAGCATTATCATTTAGAAGAGGGTTAGAGGGGAAGAGAGGATGTGACAGAAGATGTGTGTGCGCCGATCGTAATGCGCTATAGTACAAAGTAGAAAATGGAACTCGAGGAAGGATTGAGGATAGCGGTTCACAGGGTGAGATGAAGGATTTCTTCTTTCTCGACGATTCGCGCGTTTATACTTAAGAGCTTAGCTTAGTAAGTAACGCATATATAATATATATATATAATATATATACAACAAGTATCTATAGCATATCTCGCGTATGTCTCTGTGTATATGTTTTGTGTCGTGCGTGTTGTGTATGTGTGTGTATGCGTATATGTCCCGCGCGTGTCACCATAAGAGAGAGAACATCATATATAATTACAATTTAAATCAACTCTATCGTGATAGTTACATTATTCCTTTTTACACACATGCACTCCTTTTACACTCCTTATGTCCTTGTGTCCCCTTCTCGCATACTCTCATTCATCCATTTCTCGTTTAAGTAATCAGTCGAGTCGATAAGTTATTATATTCTCTTCGTAATGTTAGACTTTCTTAAATCGTTTAGCTTTTAAGTATAGCTGCTCTCTTGAATGAATTCGTGGACGTTGAGGGCGAGATCGCGTACGGATCCACGCGAGAAGATGCGTTCGGGGTCGAGGGTGGCCTTAAACTCTCGAGCGTTCGCCTTCTTCACGCGCGCGCGCGCACGCCGGCCACTCTCTATTTTATATTTAATATGTGTACATATGATACATTTATGGGAGATCAGTGACGCGCAGTGGCCACCGTGCGACGATCCGAAGGGGAGAACGTTATCCCAATCTCTAAAATGCAGGTACATTTGTCGACGTCGTACGTCGAGACACAAGATATTCACACGAAGGCGCCGGCGTCTCGCGTTAATCTCCTTGGGATGCATCGTCTATTTCATATAACACATACGCACACAAACGCATGACATGGGTCCCACTTACAATCGCAATTATTTCAATTTTTTCAGAATAATTCTTTTTCTGACACTAAAGGAATAAATAACTAATTCATATATTTATGAGAAGTGTTGTTTTTTTTTGGTTTTTTTTTTTTTTTACATTGTAACTCAACTCATTATCACTACGACGAATTTCTCATTAAGAATAT
>NW_021849297.1:1157540-1198044 GCF_003651465.1 Formica exsecta
ATATTCTTTTTTTTGCATCTTAAATTAAAAAAATTTTTCTCAGTTTTTATATCTTATATATTTTTATATATTTATATTTCTCTTTTGTTGTTCTCTTCCCTTCTTATTTTTTCTATTTATTTATAAACAGAAAACTTGTAGATATATGGTCATTCCGATAAAATAGTTATTGTGGAATTCGCATTTAAAACGATGGTTGAGTCATACTGGCCCACGTCATGCATTTTAGGGTTAACTCATTGCGTTGCAGCTTAATGGACTTTGAAAACCTAATGGACTACTTTGCATGCTTAATTTTCACGTTTCAACTTACGATTAGACTTTGTGATTGAGTCAATCGTGGCATATATTTCTTTGCTATGGCTTGGTGTTAGAAAAAAATTTTCTAGTTAAATATTACTATTTGCTGAAAGAATAATCGTCAGTTGTAGATCGTTATTATCATTAACTGGAGTGAGTGTTCACGTCAAGAAACATGCATCGCTTTGAAATTAAAATAATAAAAAAATTAGAATATTATTTGTACTTTCAGATATATATATATGTTCCATCTCTTAGAATGTTCAAATCAAGATAGACGAATATTGTTCGTAAGACGATATTTCGTATAATCGCTGTATGAAAATAATTTTTATTCCTAATGATGTCAATGCTCCTGACGATACACTCACTAGTATTAAAGACACGCATTCTATTGCACAGCCCAAACATATCTCGTAGTTCCAACGCAAATGTTTAAGCCCTTTCCTTCACCGTCCTCATTCTCACAACGCGTAAACAATCGAGACTGAGTCGCATTAGCCTATCTACCTACTTATCTCTACCTTGGTTCAACAATTTACTTTTGACAAGATACTCAACACAGATACTTTTTGACGATCTCCAGCACGCGAGATGAAATACTCGAACAATTTGGGCGATGGTGCGACCAGTTTCTCGATCGAGAAACGCCAACGTCTTCGATTTATATCGTATCACGCTTACGACGGTAGGACGCGTCACGACGACCCCGAGCGACGGAGCGATCCGTGCGAATTCGGTACGCGTTCGGCGTAAGGTATGTATGTGTCTGTATGCGTGTTTGTCTGTCCTAGAGAAAAGAAGCACCAGGCTACAGCCGCCCTGTAGCACCATATGACTTGTGTGTGCACTTGCACTCGCGTGTGTCTCTTCGTGCGTCGTGCGTATAATATAGGCCACGGCGGTCGTATATATATACTATATGTGTGAATGTATATATGGTTGCATGCTGGGTACGCACGGATGATGTATCATCCACATTATCATCGATTGGTCACATTCGTTCCAGAGTTGCAGACTCTGGGATGTTGAATGTCATTTCATGAAAAAAGATCTCCCGGACGGCCTTCCCCAGCAATTTCAGAATATAACTTACGAAGAGGGTGAACGCACAGAAGAGGAAGCAGAAACTCCCCGAGCCGAGAGACTTCGATCACAGTGTTCTCGTAGTTTTCCGGCCTCGAAGAGAAAGCTTCTTCATACTCGACGCGTAGCCAAAAAACCATCTTCCCTCTCTCTCTCTCTCTCTCTTTTCCGTCCTCTCGAATCTTTCCGCACATATGTCTTAATCGCTTTTCCGACAACTCACACGTGAATCTTCAAGCTCGCAGATGCAATTATGGAAACGTAAGTTTCAATCCTCCAATAGGCGCGCATATATCAGGCCGAATGCAGAATCGGATCGCCATTACGCGTTTATTGGAGAGTTGACGATTACCGATGGTTTTCTCAAATCTTATAGCGGCATATTGAGAGGTAAATGTTAATCGCGTTTGCGTCTAGCTTCAAAATTCCACGGCGGAAAAAATGATATACGCGATAGCCCGGTACGAAAACCATCTGAATTTCTGCCAGGATATCAGATGCGAGTAGCAGCACCTGTCGGTTCGCGGACAGTGAAGATTCTTCTCCAACCCCCCTTCCCTCGTCCTTTTTTTTCTCTCTCCGTTTTTTAAACTCTCAGAGCGCTCTGTTGTCTTGTCTGCACCTGCGAATGTGCCGCGTGTCATGACGCGTCCGTCCCTCGGGGAGTAGATATTTATTCTGGGAGACACGTTAATTAGCGATAGTGTAATAATAGTAATAATAGTAATAGTATTAGTAATAGTAGTATAGTAGTACTAGAAGTAGAGTAGCGATAGTAATAGGAGTAACCGTAACGATAGTGGTAAATAGTCACGGAAGGATTGTAGTAAAAGTAGTAGCAATAGAGTCCACGGTGGTAGCAGTCATAATAGCGGTGGTAAAAGGAGCGGAGGAAGAACGAAAGTGTCGCAGGAGATTACTCGGTATCGTATTCGTCTGTCCGTATGCATGTATATGTGTGTAATTGACGCGACAATAAATTAACGCGAAGAGAGAAGAAGGCGGCTCCTCGAGAGTCGCCGGCCAGACATCGAACGCTCCAGAGAGAGGGTGAGCTGTATTCATCGCCGCCTCTCGCCCGCGCACCTTCCAGGGACATTTTCGCAGGATTTTTGCGTGCTGGCCGTCGTTGTGGATCTATTTGCCCTGCGGCGTCAGCGGATAAAAATCGATGAGGTGACTCAACGATGTCAAGGTCGAGGGCTATGATCCTACGCACATCAACGACTCGTGCGTACTACTGCTGCTACCGTTGTTGACGCTGGTGCTACCGACGACGTTGCTGTTGCCGCAGCTACTGCCGCAACTGCTCCCCGAGGACATTAGATGCTGCTGCTGCTGCTGTTGCTGCTGATGATGATGCTGATGATGATGATGATGATGGTGATGATGATGGTGATGATGATGCTGTTCCTGGGTCGTTGTACTTCTCAGGATGTCATCCGCCGAGAGGGGCGTCAACTTCCACCCAGGCATAAAGTCCAGATCGAGATCGGGCCCTATGTCCACGTCTAGTAGTTCGTTGTTGTTGAGCGGGTCGAGCGGCGACTGGCTTGACAAGGATAGCACGCTGCCCCAGTTAATCGATCGACTGTCGTCGCTGTCGCCGATGCCAGAATCGACGTCGGTCTCGCCCGACGATGTCGGTGGCACGGGGAAAGGCGTTAACCTGCCCTGCTCAGGCGGTTGCAATTGAGCTATCGGTGCCGGTACGACCGGCTCCATGGGCGGTGGACTCCTGTCTCTCTCCATCTCACGTTCCAGGTGTCTCAAAGTATTGCAGATCAATACCGACCTGTGGAGGCTTGGATCCGGGAACTGGCGGTACCTGGCGAGTTTGCACATTGAGATGTTCAGCACGGCGAGTCGTCGCTGCCGGTAGCAGGCTCGACCGCGTCGGCACCAACTCGACTTGGAGCCTTCGCAACATCGCTCGTTCGCTCGATAACTCGAGCCGAGTTCCAAGTAACTCTTGCCGTTCTCCTCGCGACGTATCGTCGGCGGTTCGTAATGATGAAGTGCGCCCCATTGCGGCTGAGATCTCGATAACTGATTATAACCGTTGTTGCCGATTGGACTGATGGCGCTGCGCTGGTGATGATAGTAGTGTTGGTGATGTAATTGCGTCACCGTGGACGAGGCTGACGTCGAAGATGACGCCGACGATTGTTGTTGCTGCTGCGATTGCTGTTGTTGCCCTTGCTGCGTCGACTGGGAAGATGAATGGTGCTGTTGAGACGAATGTTGTTGCGATTGTGCCTGCTGTTGTTGCTGCTGCGACTGCGAGGAACCCGTCGCCGTGGGCTGGCACGGGTTCGTTGCCTGTAGGCAGGGTGAGCTCACCTCCATCTCGTAATACGACGTCGACGTCTGGTTCAAGGGCGGTCCATAACTGTCATCCATCGCCCACCAGCTACCGTCCACGCGTCCGAGCTTCGACGGACTCTCGCCCAAGTCCATATGGAATTCCATGCAGCCAACACCACCCTCCAATTTGCGTTTTCCTGCCGTCGCCTGCAGACCCATCATTGCACAACTCTGAAAGCACACATAAATCGTTATCATTAGCTCCGCGTACTTTCTCGTACTCATTTCTAACTCTATTTATGGAAAAGGCATGCATATTTAACTTATAATTCATATCATACATTCCGCTGCTAACGACTAAGATTGTTAAGGGACAGCATTATCTTGTGTATTCGTCAGCATTAATGCAATAAAATCGAATGGACGCGCTTAGCTTCGCACGCCGCACGGAGGCGAGAGAGTAGGCAAGAGAGGACGTGACTCAGACGCTCGGCACTCCGACGAAGCGATGGAGAAGATGACGTCACGCAACTCCCTAGCCCTGAAGAAATCATCAGCGGAACGCGAACGATCGCTGCTGGCGAGCTGGTTCGACTTCCAATAATATCTTATAAACATCATCGTTCGCTGGTATTCGTGACAGAAGAATTATATATATAGAATATATTGGAGACATTGATAGCTATGCAATATAACAAAATCTTGTTCTTTACTTAATCCAAAAAAAAATTATTTGCAAGCTGTTTTATTTATAAAATTATATGTATATATAAACATTTGTTACATGCAGCCATCAAGTTGGATTCTAGAAGCGATATTTATCATTAAATATCGTCGGGAGCTTTATCTTGAATATGAAAGTTGCAAGCATTGCTCTTGCGAACTAAAGAATGTGAAGAGTGTGATACGAATGTCGGATTATAATTCTTTCACCCTCCAATTTGCGTTTTCCTGCCGTCGCCTGCAGACCCATCATTGCACAACTCTGAAAGCACACATAAATCGTTATCATTAGCTCCGCGTACTTTCTCGTACTCATTTCTAACTCTATTTATGGAAAAGGCATGCATATTTAACTTATAATTCATATCATACATTCCGCTGCTAACGACTAAGATTGTTAAGGGACAGCATTATCTTGTGTATTCGTCAGCATTAATGCAATAAAATCGAATGGACGCGCTTAGCTTCGCACGCCGCACGGAGGCGAGAGAGTAGGCAAGAGAGGACGTGACTCAGACGCTCGGCACTCCGACGAAGCGATGGAGAAGATGACGTCACGCAACTCCCTAGCCCTGAAGAAATCATCAGCGGAACGCGAACGATCGCTGCTGGCGAGCTGGTTCGACTTCCAATAATATCTTATAAACATCATCGTTCGCTGGTATTCGTGACAGAAGAATTATATATATAGAATATATTGGAGACATTGATAGCTATGCAATATAACAAAATCTTGTTCTTTACTTAATCCAAAAAAAAATTATTTGCAAGCTGTTTTATTTATAAAATTATATGTATATATAAACATTTGTTACATGCAGCCATCAAGTTGGATTCTAGAAGCGATATTTATCATTAAATATCGTCGGGAGCTTTATCTTGAATATGAAAGTTGCAAGCATTGCTCTTGCGAACTAAAGAATGTGAAGAGTGTGATACGAATGTCGGATTATAATTCTTTCGAGTCTCGTCGTCGATCGCGTAAGGGCGGGTCGAACTCGCGTGCGTATCTCGCGACCCTACGAAAGCGGTACCCACGCAGCCGTGGATGATTTACGCGCGTACGAGGTCGCGCGAGTGAAAGTAAGTAAATAATCGTTCCTCCCTCCAAACCCTTGCTCACCTCGGAAGACAGAGAGACGCGTTTCTCCGCTGGCGCGAGCGAGAACGCGCTCTCGCGAGCGTGAGAAAGAGAGGCCGAAGTAGTGGGAGTTGGAAGGGCGAGAGGACAGAGGTGGATAGAGAGGGGGAGGAGGAGAGAAGAGAGAGAGCAAGCAAGCAGTGTATCGCCACGGTTGTGCTCAGAGATGCCGTGAGATGTCACCGGCGATATGTTTGTCGGCTGGCCGAGTCCACGTGGCCTCCACATGACGTTTGATTTCACGGAAAAAAGATACGGGGAGAGGGGCTGGTGGGGTTGGGACTTTACGCCGGACGAGATCGACGAAAAAGTGACGGCATCAACGTCGCAAGGTCGACTGAAAGGGTAACGACGGGCTTTGCCTCCTGGGCACGTGGACGCGTGAAATACGAAACGAAGGCAGAGGACGCGATCCCAGAATCCCTTTCATAATCGCGCGATTAATCCCGTTATCAAAGTCGATTATCGTCTCTTTGACTTAACGTCGCTAGACTCGATTATAGAGAGAATTGCCACTTATAAAACTTGGGTAATTCGCGAAACTCTTGCAAATTTGCATTAGAAATAATCGCGGATACTATATTCCCTCTATTCCGAATGTTTCCAACTCGCAACTTATTAAATTTCAAGTCTCGCAAGTTAAAGAGAGAAAAAAAAGTGTCGCCTTTTTTTTTTACATAATACGCAACTTTAAAAATTGACAACTGTTAAACGATATTATTCTACAAAATATCTTGATAGATCCGAAATCCTTCTGGTTAACTCATTCGCGTTTTTTTGTTCGGAAAAGTTGAAAATCAATGTCTTCTCATAAGCTAAAGCTGATAAGAGCGGCTATGTCATTTCATTAAACGGTCAGCTAAGTACTAAGTTTCATCAATTTTTCATATAGATCCGTTCGCTGAGGTTTACGATGAAGACAAACAGCGCTAGCATTTTGTACGGAATGTTTCGAGACGATAATAGGATTCGCTCGGCGAACAGACGTCATCGTCACCGTATTTCCATCGAACTCGGCTTCCGCGCGTCACTACCACGCCGCAACAAGCAGTGCTGATAGCGCATATAGCTCTACTGTTATAGCTGTAGTCACGATGCCGACCGAATCTATCGTGAGTGAAGACAGACGTGTAGAATCCACGAGACGCGTGATATGTGTTCCTACTGTTACTGCTGTTTTCTTTCTATTCCAGCTACTTTATAATTTCATTACATTCCGATAGATTATCAAGAGAAAAAAAATTTAATACATAAACTCAAGAGATGATTAAATAAATTACAATTTTTTAAATTATATTAAATAATTATGTTAATTAATTTTATTAAATACTCTGTTTCGTGCTATATAACTTCTTGTAATCGAACGAGTTTAATTTTATATATACGATTGTGGACCGAAAGTGACTCAAGTTTTGAGTTTTATCAGTCAAATATGATGGATCGGATAGACGCGAGTGTTTCTTTTCTACTTGCAGCGCGGTAGCTACGTCCCTGGTTTGACTGGAGTATCTCTAGCGGCAACAGCTTGTGCTCTTGCGGCCGCGTATATCCGCCGCGGCCGGCCGTAGCGGCCTACTTGGAATATGACTCGCTCTCGCGGAGATTCTCCTTCCAACGCGACGTGGTCAACCGGTCAGCTTGGAGCTCCGAGGAACGTTCGTAGAATCATCGTGGAGGAAAAACAACGCGATGGATCTCATCTCGCCTTCTAACGTCGAGAAAACGAAACGCTTTTTCCAAGCAACTTTTTAAAGCGATATCTGCTATTTCGCGCGAGGCTTTAAGTAACAATTTCTGTTCTTTAGACGAATTTAAGACAAATGAGATTAAATCCAATCGTTGAGAAATCATGTTCTAAAACGTGAGCTTAGACTTTAAATCTAGGATGCAAAATGACACGCAGGCCGCTGGATATAGTTCACTTATCATTAAGTGATATATAATTCTACAGATATCTGATATTTTAATTTTACTCCATATTTATCATCGATAGAATACTGCGTGAATAATATGAAATCTTTGTTATCGCGTCCGAAATTATACAATTCGTAAGTTTTAGATTGCAAGAAAGAATCCACGAAATCTATCTACGCGATGAATCTTCGTACACTTTACTATACGCTATACGTGTATATATCACTCTATGTATCGCGAAAGTGGCAAGATAAGCTCGTGAAATCGAGGATATATAACAGCGCGGGTTAATAATTTCGTCGATCGACGAAACTTTGTTATTGTCTCTCGACTCGCAAGGCTTCGTACTTGGGAATATACTCGAAAATTTCGGCGGAACTCGACCAACGTGCGGGTGGTTACGGATGCGGTCGTAATCTCGGCGTCTCCTCCTCTTACGTGCGATATTTGCGAAGCGTGACCGGGCACTTGTTGAATCGACAACGGGAACGGGAACAAGAGGAACACCGGGCACGACGGAGAAAGGAGGCGAGAGAGACCGGGGCAAAGCGTTGAGGATAGTGCGGGAGAAAGGGGCAGGAGACGGATGGACGGTGAAAGGTAAGGTGGTTAGGGAAAGGAGGAAGTGCAAAGAGGGAGGGAGGGAGGAAGGGATGAAGAGGTACAAAACGCGAGATAAGAGAGAGAGAGAGAGAGAGAGAGAGGGTGACTGAATATCGAGAGGGTCAGAGATGGCTGGGGAGGACGAGGGTGAGACGACACACAGATGGGACAATAAGGGAGAGGGAGGAACGAGAGGAGGAAATACACTGGAAAGGATTAGTTATACGTGGCGATAATATGCGGTTCTTAACTGGCTGTAAATCAGAGTTGAGAGACGCCACGCCCCGGCGCTCCTTTTCCACTTGTGAAATCCTCGTAAGTTGCATCTCGTTTGTAGATCTTGCGAATCTCGCGGCTACGTGTCCATCGATAATTATTAGGGGATGCGTATAAGATCGCCGTGAAATCGTGTTTTTCAAATTAAAAGGCGATAACAAATTGTTTCGCAAACGCGCATTTACATCTGCTATATTTGAATTTTTCGCGTGTAGATCGTATATTTTGTAATCGATTCAGTTTTTCGGTCGTCTCATTTTATGCAATAAAAACGTATTTCACAACGTGCATGGACCTATTCTTTGATTCTTGCACGAGACTGAATGATTTAAAAGAACTTTCAGACGTGTTGAATAGTTTCCAAGATATTCGCGCATTACAGCTTTCACGAAGTTGGACTGCATAAGTCACTTCGATATCGTATTTAAATATAAAGGAAGCCATAGATTCCGCGACGCGTGGCAACTTTGACGGCGAGTGATAAAACGGATTCGCTACGAGCGAGCAACAGGCGTCAAGCGAGCGAGGGAAGAATAACGAAAACATAGGGAACATAAAATCCGGAGAAGTTTTATCGCGGTTCGAACCGGAGACGAGTACGAGGTAACCCGGTACGCCGTGAGACTTGGATAACCGTATAAAAATCGTCGGAAAGTAAAAAAAAAAAAAATATATCATACTAAGAGAATTCATTGCGCCGCGATTCGATACGAATCAATGATCAAAGAATGCGAATGACACGTTAGAAGTAGAGGAGCCTCGCGACGTATCCGACTGCAACCGGATGACGAGCTACATACATGAGTTTACACGAGCGGTAAAGTACTTGTAAATAATTGAACAACTGATATGCGAGAAGCAAGGATCGGAATCGGTACTATTTTGAGATGAGTTCAATTTCTTCCAAGTATACAAATCAATGTTCGATATATATGTATAGTAAAATATTTAAACCATCATTCATAATTAAAGTATATGAGCGATAAAAAATAAAGAAATAAGAATTTAGATAAATTTTATACGCAGATTGTCATTAGACGCATAGATGCTCAATAACGCGAGCGCTTTTCACTAATGAGCAAAAAATCACGATATAGTGACGACGAATAAAACCGGTAAAATCAACGATCTCGCGACAAGTATAAGGCTCGTGGCAAATATAATATATATAATGCGATAAAATATAATATAATATAAACTAAATAAATGCAAATAATCGCGCGCATCACAAAAATTTAAAAATACACATATAATATATATATGTGTATGTATATATTTACACACGCATATATACACCTATATGTATATATGCACACGCATATACGCCGTTCGACGCGCATCCGTCCGTCGTTGGCTGAGAAAGGAGCGTTTTTGTGAGCGTGGCAGTGGCGCAAGATAGTAACGGCCCGCGCGGCTAGTAAAATCCCAAGTGGAGAAGGTTCGCGGTGGATCCGGCTCTGCCAGGCGATGAGGTAATGTTTGCCTCGGCCGGCCGCGTCGAGTCGAAGCTATCTAGCAACCTCGCGCGACAGTGCCGAGGCTAGAAATCATAGCGCCTAGACTCGCGATTACGCGATCGTTTAATTAGCGTTAACGAAGATTCAATCCTCTCTCGCTACTAAGGACAAGCTGTAATCATCCGCGATTGCGCGTTATCTGTCAAGAGGAACGACTATTATTCATTGCTCGCATAGCGACAGAGTTTATCTCTCGGTTAAATAATCAAATATGCCGCTTAGATATTATATACATGTTTTATTGTAAAAAGTGTGTCTTGGATCTTATCAAAAATTATATTGAATCTTAAACAGTTTCGTGCATATATATGTGTGTGTTACTAATGTAATCTAAATATATAAGGGGTTCATGGATATGTCTGAAAGTGATATATTTAGAAAAATGCAGATAAAATGCTTGAATCAAAGCCCGGTCGATCGGCCATTTCCATCCAACTCGAGCCGCCACGCGTTTTCATATTGCCGATATATTGTGTATATATAATTAACATAAATAAATATATACCACGAAATAAGTAAGATGTGATAATTTTAACAATAAAACATTATCGTGTATATATAAATCATGATTAAAAAAAAAACTTTTCTTAAATAATGCTATTAAATATAAGCATGAAATGTCCTCTATCCTTTTCTCTTTCCTTCTTCCCTCCCAATATATTTGAATACACATTATATATAATTTTGCAAAAAGTGTAATATAACGTTCGAATGAGAGAAGAGAGAATGGATCTAATGTATGTTGGCCTTATATATTTACGTTTCTAAATCCACTGTCTTTTGCCGGCCCTGTTCGCTTCGCGAACGCGCTTCGAAGGCTGAGTCGGCCGAGAGACCAGTCGTCGGGTAGATAAAAGTAGTCGGGGTATGGTGTTGGTACGGATACGCGCGCGCGTGTGTATGTGTGTGTGTGTGTGTGTGTGTGTGTGTGTGTGTGTATGCGCGCGTTCACACGCATTCGCCGTTGATATCGGCGGTGACGCGCGCACACGCGATGTGGAAGAGTACGACAGTACGACGGATACATGTATATATATATATATATATATAAATATATATATTTGGGAGATTTCAAGAAATAATTTCTGGCATGACTTTTTACTACGTTAAATTGTTCACAGGAAATCTGTCACTAGCATTTATTTAGACAGCAAAAGTGACAAGAGTGAAACATTTTATAAATATAGGTGTACACACGCACACATTTGTACACTTGTATATATATATATATATATATAAAAGAGTATAACGTGGGTGTGTGTGCGCGCGCGCGAGTTGAATTTTCTGCGCCGCGCACACGCACACACATACACGACGTCGAAGCAACGTTGGCGCGCCACGGTGGTCATGACAGCATGACGTCAACCGGCCGTGTGTTATTTTCGAAAGGGGACTCGACGGTGGCGGCGCCGAGAGGAGAAATTGCGAAGTTGCACAAACAGCCGGAGCACGTCGCTATCGGACTGAGGAACAACGAGGCAAGCTCCGGGCGATGCGAGCGAGCGAGCGAGCGAGCGAAATATGTCGAAAGGACTCGCTCGGTTGCGTCTTGCGTTGTGGATGGAAAGTATTTTTATTAAGACACACGCGCAAATAGCCACGAGAGCGAGTTACCAAAACTTCTTCGCTTTACATAAATAAATGATGAGCTTTACCTTTTTTAGGCACGCACCCACTCACTTCTCAAAGATTATAATTATGAGGCATACCAAAGATATATAATTCTCTCTCCTTGAAAGATGATGTTGGCTTACTTTCTTCCCGCGTTATCGTCTATCTTTTCGTTTCCGATGTTGATACTTTACATTGTCACTATCATTATTTCTATGATTTATTTTGCAATCGTTTTTTCTAGATTTGTGTAACATGAAATTTGAATCTACTTTCTACTGCCTAAAGTTAGAATGTCGATAAAAATGCAAGATATACTTGCAATATTGTATATATCAACATTCGATTTTTTTATTAAATATAATACTAATTAAAAATTTATTTTATAGTATTAGTAATATTGAAATAATATTTTTCTCTCTCTCTCTCTCTCAACGTCTAGAAAGACGGATCTGACGCACATATATCTCCCTTTCTCCTACTTTCTCAGTCCTACGTCTTGATGTGGAAGCCCATTCGTATACTGACGTTTCCCTTTCGTCACAGTTATCACGTGCGCGCGACTGGATCGAACGTCCCGATTTGACAAATGTCCTCGGGGACGCGACCGGAGGTGCGTCCTCGGATTTTACGTGAACCGCGGCCAAGGTCGAAATACTATCGAACAGATAGTCATGTTAGCACAAATTTAATCTATGATATATATTTCCAAACTTTTATATATATATCTTTGCTTATGTCGAAATACGTCGCTGAAATATTCTCGAAGTCTCGATGGAATATTCTCGAAATATTCTCTTACGTCCAAGACAATTCCTGGCGTTCGAAGAAACCTTGTTGTCGAAATTCGCCGCTATTCTGGAGGCTGACCCAACGACGACGAGTTTAGCGGAGTAAAGTCCACGGCAGATTAGCCACGCGCTATCGCAACGAGCGCGTGTGGATAAGATTGTACCGCGCCGCGCCGGTCGACCGGCTTCAGGCTTCAAGGACTCCGCTCTGTTCAAGACGGTTAAGACGTTAAGACAAAATTTCTCGCCGAGACTCTCGTTGCTCAATCTTGAAACGCGCGATCGATATCATAAAGCAGCGGCCATTAATATATCATTAATTAAATCATTAATTAACGATACATCAGATAATGATGTAATTTTTTATGATAAAGAAAGAACAATTTTTACATAAATCATCGCAATATTCTTCATTTAAAAATAATTTTGTTTTAACAGATTATTTATTTACTATATATATGTATATTAAGACTGTATCAGCTGATAAAAATTGTTTATTAGAAATTGAAATTTTTATATAAGGTGTCTTTAAATAAATATAAAATTAATTGAATCTACAAACTATTTAATGACTTAATATGTTGAATAACATAAATTTATATTCACATTTCTGATTAAAAATTTTGATTATTTTGAATAATTATTTCTCTCGTCGAAAAATTTCTCAAGACTCTCGTAAACGTCCTGAAAAAAACTGGCCGGTGCCGTAAATACTCGAGACACCAGCCTTTTTCGGCAACACGAGACTCGCAGTCGAAAACGGCGCGGACGATACGTCATCGGGCGCGAAATGCGCGCGAGAGTCTGCGAAGCTTCACCCTCGAGGGACGGCGGGCACGTGTACGAATCGGCCGTCGCGGCCGTCACAGGGAGGCTGACGGGGCGAGAAACACGCGGGGGGATTGTTGCGATGCGTCTCGACTGTAACTATCCAATAGGCGACGTCGACCCGCTCATTCACTCCTCCGCCACCCCCAAGGCATCCCGTTCGCTACCACGCGATACATATACGAAAGCGCGTAGGCGATCTCTCCTGCACGTAGATACGCACCCTCCCTTGCTTCGCGCGTTTGTATGTATAAACGTATGGTATATAAGGCGCGTACATATATGTATATATATACCTCCCAACTGGTAAATACCCTACCCTATATACGAAGCGACGAGAAGAACCTACGCGCCAGTCGGGCCTACATTAGGGGATGAATAAAGGAAGGTCGCCGAAAACGGAGGGTCGACTCCCTTGGTCCCCAGTGCCTCTCATTCGCCTGATCCGCGTATTCTTTTATTCCCCCCATATCATCTGTTCATGCTCGATAGACACGCATGTGCGTTCTTCGGAAATCTTCGACATTATCGTTTCACGAAATCAAAATTGTATACGTTATTGACATCGAAAGTTTTTTTCCATATATAATATTAAAGATGTGATGTATTAACTATACATATAACTTTCTCTTTAATTATTTGTTGAAATTTTCATTACTATACATTGTTAAAATTTATATATGTATGTGTATAGATTATTTTATTAAGAGAAAAATTAGTTATATAAGACTGATGAGATAATGTGTCATGTTTAGAATGATCAAGGACACGTGGTCTTTTACATAAGCCGAACTGAGCGTCACTGATACTATCTATAGGGGCGCATGACATCTGCGGTGTCCTGAAGGGTCCTACCCCGAAAATCGGGGGACTAAGTGGGGTGAGGGGGGAGGCAGGAACGAGAGGAAGGCTGAGAGAGAAAGTAGACGAGAGGGAACGAAAAACTCGAGGACGGAAAATTGAGAGACGCCAGCAAGAGGGCGGGGAGAGACGAAAAGCAGGAAAGAGAGAGAGGCGATAAAGAAAACGAACCAGGAATAGGAGAGGAAAAAGGACGTCGGGTTCTTCGAAAATAAAGCGACGGCAAACGTCACCCTGGAGGTCGTTAATTGGTCCGTGCCAGTTCTACTAGTAGTAGAGTCAAAGGTTCGCGCGTATCCCCCGTAATTCACAATGTCTCAATTTGTTTGGACGATAGTGAGGACATGGTTTCGACGCTTCGTAGGTCATGTGTAAACTGCGAAATTATTATAGCGACAAACACATCGAATTTTCATCGCAAATTATAATATCGAAGTAAAAGTAAAAGATAAAGATTATAAAATTATAATATCAAAGTAAAAGTAAAAGATTAAGATTAATTAATGTAAAAGATAAAGATAAAAATTAATGTAAAAGATAAAGATAAATATAAAAGATTTAGTGATAACTGTCACATGTAGTAATTGCGCGATTCTGTTTTTATAGAAATATATAAAAAAAATTCTTTCAAGATATGTATATCATAATAATCTTGCAACTATTATATATTTCCTGTCGATGCAGGTCGTTCATTCTGAGAGGAATTCCAAGTTCAGAATTGATGGTATACAAATTAATAATTAAAATTATATTTTAAGGGATGATACAAGTTTCGAATACGTAGAAATAAACTCGGACTATGCTGAATGTAATTCGCGCGTTAAGGCAAACTTCCCTTTTTGTTCTATCGAGAATTCAAACAGCTTGATGGATGCATCCGTGCGGGCATCGCCATGCGCACGCACGCACACACACACATGCGAATGACTGTACCTTCGCCGTGTGGGAAAGCGGAGACGCACGGCGGCTGAAAAAGGGGGCCATATGTCGGGCAATGGCGAGCACCCCTTGCGCGTGGGAGTACCGGTGGGGATATATATATATACACATACACATACGCATACACGCACACGTCACTCTCTCTTTCCGATACATTTTTTGCCCCCGCGCCGGATTTTTTACCGTGGTGTCTTTCTGCTTACGCGCGTATGACGCGGCGCCCTCCCCCTGGTCCGTCAACCCCAAATCCCCTTCTCGTTCACCCTTCGCGTTCGTCATCCAGCGTCATGTGGAGCGCGAAGGTTTTTATTTCAAATATTTTCGATTTCGATGAAGGGAGAGACTCGCGTCGATTGACTCGTCTATGAATGGAATGGTGCGATCAGTCACGCTGAAGCTGTAAAGCAGTATATCTCGAAATATCGTACTCAATATACATTTATTGAATGATACGCGAATTCTTTTATGGATGCTGGATATGTTCTTTCAGCAATGAATTCTTTGACAAATTTGAACATTCCGTCTTTACATTATAACGGAAAAAAATAACTTAATTTTCAAATAAACCCATTACACGCAATTCAAAAAATTCCCTCTCTATATAAATAAAACCATATGAAATGGATTATAACATTGCAATAATAAATGTTAAGTACGAACACGAATCTTTTTCCATCTGCTGTATCCAAGGGTAATAGATCACATTGGTGAATTACGCGGTTGCTTTGTACAAAAGATGAGGTCAAGACATTATACTTAAAATCCACACGCTAAGATAAAGCAAAACAAGGGAGAAAAGAGAGACGAGAGAAGGGAGAATAAAGCGAGAGAGGCGACGCGCGCGCGCGCGTAACCTGTTTACATCTGAAGAGTGTGGGCGCGCGGGTTGAAGTTTACGATGTCCGTAGGACACTTGAAGGAGAGAGAAAAGGAAAAGGACAAGTGGACAGTTCGGACGTAGCAGGTGCCGGCTGGTCAACAATGGGCACGCGTCTGGCTTGCACATTACGCGAATACTTTCCACTTGCGAGAGTAATGAATCAATACATGAGTAAAAATGCATCAAATTATCGAAAGTTCGGTCATATAAAGAGAAGATGAGTATTATATTATATTTATTAGTATTATATTTTGCTCCGCGAAATTTCTCGAAATATTTATTTTTATATTGATAGAGTATAAGAATTTACGTAACACAAAAAAATTACAGAAACATTGCGGAAATATTTCACCGCAAGATTGCAATATTGCGAACACATGAGATTTACTCTTTAATATAAATATAATTTAATTTAAGAAGATTTGAGGTCACACGATATTTCTAAATTAGTATTTTTTAACTACCCCTCTCTTCTTCTATTTTTAAAATACGTTGGATTCACGAAGATTATTACGTCACTAATTTTGTCACATTGTAGCCGGTTTGATTTGCATCAAAATAACGTCAAGCTATGCGATTTATTGTACAAATTAGGTTCCATCTTCCATTAGTCACGTTCGAAAGCAAAGTCTCCAAAAATTCCAAGGAAGATGCGTCCCGGAAAAATTTGTCTCGAAACAGCGTCTCTTACCTACTTGTGGGGCCTGGTCCGATACCTGGGCCCAGGTAGGAAATACGGATGAACGTCGTGCTTGGGTCACGTTAACCCACGATGCCGTGCTGCCTTGACAAGGGTCGGACGTAAGGGCGCATCGTGGTACGTTCCGTGAAGAGTCGACAATAAAACCCAGGGATTCTCATTTAAGCTTTCACTCGTGAGAATGCAATAGGCGTACAACATTCCGACGAGAAGGTTGAACGGAAAATACACTACATTACAGAAAATGCAGTATTAGAAAATTTATCGTTTACTAGTAAATTCACAAATATCTGATATAAAATGTGTATTTAATTTTTTGCATCTTTAGAGTTTGCAGTATCAACAAGCTGTTTTATACCAAAAAAAAAAAAAAAAATTATTTTAAAAAAACTTATGATTAGCGAAACAATGTTGCTATTTGTATTTCGAACAATACGTGCTCTATATGGATAACACGTGGGTTAATAAAAATGCTCACGTGTGATGGCGTATGAGCAATGCTACACGTGGCCCTACGGTTGAAATATACACGGAGACTGCAGGACCAGGTCGGATTTGGATTCGGGGTAGAAGACCCTATACGCACTATCCGAAGGGAGAGAGAATGAGGGTTGGAGCCTTTTATGCCGAAGGGTCCCCGGGTAGACTACGGTCTCGGCCCTTTTTGTTCGGATCGTCGAAGCGGCAGCGGAAAAAGCTCCCTTCATCGAATAGGCCTGCCGCTCCTGCGAACAGGACTGTACAGGATGATCGGTTGGCTGATTGTTTCATCGCCGACTTTGCACTTTATCACAATAATGTAACTATGCCAATTAGCTAATTAGATCCCGAGATACCGAACGGTTAGATAACCTTCTTATATTACAGAAATAAAATCATTAAAATAAAGTCCTATTAAACGAGTCATGCATATCGAACAAATAATTTGAAAAACTTGCTCAACGTTATTATGCAATTGTTAATCACAATTTGGTTATTTTAATTTCCGAGACGCATCTTTGTGCGATTCGATTTCTAATTAGAGAAAGAAAAGAAGAATATTAGAGTAAAAAACAGAAAGAGAAAGTAGATACAAAAGAAGGAGATTCGATAAGAAAAATGAATAAGATTGGAGGAAAAAAAAGAGAGAAAAATACAAAAAAGAAAAAAAAGGAAAAAAAGGAAGGAAACGATCCTTCCGAGAACTACACAGGAAATCTTTAAAAAAAACTTGAGGAATTTACAAGCACCAACAAAACACAAAACTAAAAGAATTTTCGAACGATTTTCAAAAGATCTTCTCTCATATAATAGCCTTTTGTACTTTTTTAAAGAAGCGTTTTCTTGGTCAGCATATTCAACTTTGACCTCGAAACAACATTTAAACAGTACAAATCTTTAACTTACAGAGATAGAAGAATAAAAGAAATATATAATAAAATTATTTCACTTTTCAGTCTCGAAGATACCCTGTATTTAGGTAAAATCATAAGTTGAATATATTGCGGAGAAAAAACAAATTAAAGCTGGCTATTTCTGTTCGCTGGAAACTATTTTCGCATACGTTTTTCTTGATATCTGAGCTTTTCAAATATTCGAATTTTTAAAGTTTTAGTCATCGCAAATCGATCAAATAGTTTAACCGTTGATTTTGTTCACATTATACGAATTGCTTGTATTTGCACTTCAAATGTTTTTATCTCAAACTCTTTCAAATACTATTACAAATGTTTAATCATGCAATTCGTTAATCTGTACCTGAGAATATTTTGTATTTGAAATTTATTTTCAATCCCGAAAAATACGCGTGTTATATTTTAACTTGCGTATATCGGCGTATCGAAAATTTCTCAAGATTTAAGAAAAATAATCCCGTAAAGGATGGAAAGAATATAATGAAAATCCTATGAAATAATCTCTCTCCGTTTGTTGAAGCCAAAGATTGAGAAGACGGAACAAAGCGAGAGAGACTTTACTGTTAGGCGGCTCTCGCGTTGCGAGATGTGCGCGAATAGTCATCGTACAGCCGGTCGCAGGGAACGAGCGCGAGTCGAGCGATCGAGCCTGGCTATTCCGATCGGCAAGCCAAGCCTAGCCATCCAGCTAGCTAGCTAGCTAGCTAAAGCACGCTAGTCAGACCAGAGTCTGCCGGGCTGGGTGTTGGTGAAAGGTGTGGCCGCATTAGCTACACGAGAAAAGGAGAATGCAATATTCTAGCCGTGGTGCGCGATATTCACCGACGATGACGGTTTCGACGACGACGACGATGAAGAGCATAATCGCTTTCATCTTGATATCCATCTTCTCTTCGTCGTCGTCGCTCGACGCAACATCCTAGCAGATACACCGTAAGAGGTAGGGAGAAACACGGATGCGGAGACATCGGTTGAAAAGAACGTCGGCATACAGGTGGTCGGCAGCGAAACGATCAGAGAGTACCGCTTAATGGGATTCAACGACCTCCGTACGCTCGTTCGTTCGGATCTAGGAGTGTCGTCCTATATCGTCCCTTGCCGATTCCGTCAAGCCATCTATTTACCCCCGCGATCGATCCCGTCCGCGTCGCTAATATTTGGATCGGACGAATATTAACCGTGGAAATCAGAATTTCCCTATTTGTCGGTAGAAACAATGTGTTGTGTGGCCCTCACTTCAACGGATCGCTGTATCTAAAACAATCGATATAAATTAACGCGGATAAGCAAAATGCTTATTTTTTATTTAGAATTTTAAGCGCACTTTAATAGAATTTTTATCCAAGAATTAATTATATATTAAAGATATCTCAAATGGTCGAATGACAAAAAATTTGCGAAAAGAAAGATAATATTCTGTTCGAATATTAAGGCACAACCCCGAATTCCAATTCCTCAGAAGAAAAAAGAATGGGGAGGAAGCGTGAGCTACCATTCTCTGTAAATCTCACGTCGATAGATATCGTATCCGTTCCGAGAGAACGACTCGCCGCAACATTATTTTCTCGCTTTTCCTAAAGACGATCCGTAAGTTCGATCGCTAGTTCAGGCCGTGAGAGCCGTGCGAGGAATCGGCGATCAGCGAGAATTTCCGCGGAGGAAACGAGATTTTTCGCGTCATAAATTCCTGCGGGAGGAGAGCAATGGAAGATCTTTGCCCGTAGCGGTACCGTCCTTGCCTCGAGGCGCGCTGGCCCTGAGAGACGCGCCGGTAACTGTTCCCGTATCCTGTCCCGACTATTTTCCTAGCCGTGCCGAGTCCGGCACGCCGCGCAACTAAGTGAACAAGGCGATCAAAATCGCACGTTCAAAATTCGGCGCATTTTCGCAATTATTGAATATAAGAAATAAATAAAAATCTGGGACCGTCAGAAAAAATAAACGTCGCGCGACAGCGTATTCACGATGAGCGTCCCTCTTATGACACAACATGAAAATATCAGAAATATTTATTATATTCTAAAAAATTGGAAATATCAGGGACGAGAAAAGAAAAAAAAAATATATATATATATATTATGTAATCGTACAATCTCGCTCATAAGGAAAATATGGCGTTCGAGGTCAGAAATATTTATTATATTCTAAAAAATTGGAAATATCAGGGATGAGAAAAGAAAAAAAATATATATATATATATTATGTAATCGTACAATCTCGCTCATAAGGAAAATATGGCGTTCGAGTCAAGTGTTGGATACTCGGATAAACGCAAACTTTCGCGAGCCGGTTTCATTTGAAGCCGTCCGTTCGATACGCATATAATGTTCGATACCGTCCGAGCATTATCCAAGTATCCGCGGAGACGAACTCACGCCGTGGCTTTGGATTTACGAGTG
Source organism: Formica exsecta (assembly GCF_003651465.1). NCBI lineage: Eukaryota > Metazoa > Arthropoda > Insecta > Hymenoptera > Formicidae > Formica > Formica exsecta. Next base: position 1,177,811 of record NW_021849297.1, read on the forward strand.
TCAGCCGCGGCGCTAAACAGCGAGATATAGTGGGGGGATGGCATCGAGGTCGCGGGACGCCACCGCGGGACGAAAATAAAATTCGTCTCGCCGTTGCACGAAGAGAGAATCCGTTGATCGCGCGCAGCCAAGATTTCAAGCCTCGACCCGCGATGCTCCCTTACAAAGATACGCGATAGATATAATATCGATATACTCTTTTATTTAACACTTTGATCACAAGCCTTCCCGAGTCCTCAAATGTTATTCGTCATATCATCGTGGAGATCACAGCGCATGTCTTTCTACAGAGTTTCATACATGATATATAAAGAAGACGCTTGAAAAATGAAGCTGGTATTTTAATTGATAATCGATATTGAATGTCAAATTTTGAAGACTTTTTTGGATCGAATAGACAGTATGACAAGATTATATCTGCATTATATATGCAATCTATGATTCCGTTAAATTATTTTCTAATGTGTTAATATTTAATTTATGTCAATTTAATTTAAGTAAGTTGTCTAGATGCTAGTAGTAGTCCTTTCTCAAATTTTTCTTTGAGGAGCCTTTTCCCGAATTAGGATATCGGACCGTGTTTTGCTTCGACAAATTTAAAATCCTGAATTTTATACAACTTAACGGAAAGATTAGAAATAAAAATACAAGTAAATAAATAGAAAATAAACTTTTACTTCAAGAAATTTAATAATTTGACAAGCGACGCATAAGACCGCAAATTAATAAATGATTAAATTTGACAAACGTCATTTTCACGAGAATAATAATAATAAAGCAAACGAAACTGTTGCAATGAAGAGAACCTGTGACAGATCTCGTATGTCAAGTTTACGCTCGAAAATCTACAAATATATCGACTCACACAAATACAAGCTAAATAATTTCTGTTTCGTAAAAACCACCGACAAATTTGTCCAGTTTTATCGACGCGAAAGTTGTTCGCGAAACAGAAACGTGACAATTCGTCATCAAGATTTATATAAATTCGTCCTGCGACAAATGCGCGAATCTCGAGAGAGATTCGAAATAGCGAATGGAAAACTCCGATTGATGATTATAATGTCCGCGCGTGCGTTAAGCGAGCAGATAAAATTTATGTTGCAACTCGTATAGAAGCGATAAAAATCCTCCGCATGACCGACAAGATAGATATTAAAATTACTGCAAAAAAATCGAAGCGGCGCGACTTTGCAGCTCCGCTCTTAGACTTCCTCGATACGCGACGCACAACGCGCTCAAGGCTATGTCGCAATGGCGCGTAGCGTCATCGATATCGCCGTCCAGTTTAGCGGTGGAAGCTACTAGCTAGCAGCAACAGTAACAGCGGCGGCGATGGCAGTCAGCGGTAAATACGACGTGGACGATGTAGACGTCGACAAGGACCGGCTCCGCCGCTGTTACTGTTATTTTTAACTCGACGCCGACGCGTCGAGTCCGTAGTCTAAAACCGCGTCTATACCCTCCGCGCCCCACCCCTCCCCCTCGTCATCATCATCGCGATCCTCCTTCTCCTCTTCGGCTTCTTCTTTCTCTCCTTCTTCTTCTTCTTCTTCTTCTTAACCGAGACGATGGAAGGGTTCGCCAGGCGCGCATATTTCGGAGAGAGCCTATTTTCAAAGTGACTTTCTATTTTCAAAGTCACAGGACGTCGTCGGATGCCGGCTCGGGGCTTCTCGAAGATGCCGGAGCTTAGAGAGCGGGATCACAAGCGAACTTAATAAAGCTTGCTTTTCCAAAAATGTATTCCTTATTCGCAGCTTTCAAGATATGTAGTCTACCTCTCGAGAATAAAATATTTTATCGCTGTATAACGTAGCGCTTAATATCGTTGTTTAAAAATAATTTGACTATAAATTCAAACGTATATTTTACAGCCAAATGTTATAATTGTAAACTTTATCAATCTGTAATATCATAATTTGATTATAGATCGATAAGCACTAGATTTTTAATTTTTAGAATATATATAGGATATTGTATATGTTTCGTATATATTAAACCTGGTCTTAATTTGCCTTGTGGGATTCTCGTGATTAATCTATCGAGTAATCGTGATCGGCTTGACAATGGTGTCTATGGTCAGGGTTATCATTCGCAATGTGAAGCCACACGGGATTATTCGCGTGGTAGATGGAAATTGTGAAGAACAAATCCTTCCAAATTACATTTTATATTATAAAGAGAAATTAGAAAATTATTTCTCGGTAAGTTTGTGGAAAATTTACTTCGAATTAACGTGCCTACCATATTTTTGTTTTCGATCATTAGCGTTCCATTTGCCGCACACATTCGGGGCTATCAGTGTCACGCGTGACACAAAAGATAATAGACATAGTTTTTTTATTAGAATGCCCCAAAAATCTTTACTATACCTCCTATATTACTGCGAATTCTTTTTTATTTTATTCGCAAAAGTTTACAAATATAAATCCCAAAATAAAAAACTATCGTTTGTTAAATGAGAAGTATTATATATTATGTATTTGCATTATAAAATTAGCTTACCTTTAGGCCCAAAACATCTTCCCTTTCATTGGTTTTATGCTGAAAACAGAAATAAAAAAAGATTATAAATCTATATTTATTTTAATTTTTAAGAAAGTATTTATATATTATTATGAAAGAATTTATTTATATATTGTTAAATATCGTGACCATATTAAAGTGGTGTTTTTGCGATATAAAAACTTGCCTATTTTCGATGTGAAAATAAGCAAAGTATAATTAAATTCTAAATGATAGAGCACGGTTCTAAAAGATACAGGAGATAACGCATCTTTAGCGTAGAAAATGCGTCGTAAATACAACGAATGCGTTTATCGCTTTCTCCGCGAATTGCGGTCGGTTGTTATTTCTATTGTTTACGAGAATGTGGGATAACACATTTTCGAGTAAAATTCTCTAGCTCTAGAATAAATCTTTGCTAAAATATAGAAGCGACCCCGAGATTTTCGCCGCGCCCGGCTGCGAAGTTGATGACGGTCGATAACGTTCGTCAAATGCTGGCAATACCGATATAGTCAGACCACGAGCGTATACAAAACGGCAAGACAAAGTATAATAGCGAGAAAGCGAGAAACGTGTGCCGTGTCGCGGGAAAATCCGTTTGAAGAGCCAGTTTTCCCGCCAGTCGAATCAGCAACGTCGCGCGGCGAGAGACGGTGAGAGGCGTCGAGAGAAAGAACGAGTCGGCACTGCTAGGCGCGAGGCGTCGGGGTGAAGGAGGACAGCGAGGGAGGGAAAGGAACAGGCTTCAAGGAGAGACGGAGACAGGCGAAGAAAAAGAAAAAGGGAGAGAGAAGGAGAGGGAGAGGGAGGGAGGGAGAGAGAGAGAGAAAGAGAGAGAGAACCTCGAAACGTGACAACGCCGCGCTAATGCGTTGTAGACTCGGTTCCGTGCTGATACCCACGCTCCGAGGCCTCGCCTCGCCTCGTTTCGTCTCGTCTCACCTCACCTCGCCTCGCCTCAGCTCAGCCTCGCTTCAGCTCGTCTCGCCTCACCTCGCCACGGCGGGAAGTCGCCGCGTTGCCTCGGCGTAGAACGAAATACCTCTACCGGTGGACTTTCTACTCGCAGGAACAGAGGCGTCCGTGCGACCAGGTTTCACGATATCCACAGGGTGGATTCGCGCGTCTCAATCCGTCAGCGATACGCTGTGGGGTATTCCGCGATGTATTTCGCGGTAGAATGTAAAATTCTAATTTCTGATACAGCTCGAAAATTAAATATACTTAATATCGACTAATGCTTGCGCGAGCAAATTTATGCCGCTCGTTTATAGAGAAGACAAGGATTTTTAATTATTTAAAAAAAAATTTCTCTCTTGTCGGAATAATTTTACAACTTTAACGCGCTCAAGAATCAAGCATCAATCCCAATTATAATTGTAACGCTATTGGACGAGACAGAGCGCGATATAAAATATTAAAGCGTATAACAAGACTCCTCGTGCATTATACATATATATATATATATATATATATATCGTTTGTTAAATGAGAAGTATTATATATTATGTATTTGCATTATAAAATTAGCTTACCTTTAGGCCCAAAACATCTTCCCTTTCATTGGTTTTATGCTGAAAACAGAAATAAAAAAAGATTATAAATCTATATTTATTTTAATTTTTAAGAAAGTATTTATATATTATTATGAAAGAATTTATTTATATATTGTTAAATATCGTGACCATATTAAAGTGGTGTTTTTGCGATATAAAAACTTGCCTATTTTCGATGTGAAAATAAGCAAAGTATAATTAAATTCTAAATGATAGAGCACGGTTCTAAAAGATACAGGAGATAACGCATCTTTAGCGTAGAAAATGCGTCGTAAATACAACGAATGCGTTTATCGCTTTCTCCGCGAATTGCGGTCGGTTGTTATTTCTATTGTTTACGAGAATGTGGGATAACACATTTTCGAGTAAAATTCTCTAGCTCTAGAATAAATCTTTGCTAAAATATAGAAGCGACCCCGAGATTTTCGCCGCGCCCGGCTGCGAAGTTGATGACGGTCGATAACGTTCGTCAAATGCTGGCAATACCGATATAGTCAGACCACGAGCGTATACAAAACGGCAAGACAAAGTATAATAGCGAGAAACCGTGAATCGTGTGCCGTGTCGCGGGAAAATCCGTTTGAAGAGCCAGTTTTCCCGCCAGTCGAATCAGCAACGTCGCGCGGCGAGAGACGGTGAGAGGCGTCGAGAGAAAGAACGAGTCGGCACTGCTAGGCGCGAGGCGTCGGGGTGAAGGAGGACAGCGAGGGAGGGAAAGGAACAGGCTTCAAGGAGAGACGGAGACAGGCGAAGAAAAAGAAAAAGGGAGAGAGAAGGAGAGGGAGAGGGAGGGAGGGAGGGGGAGAGAGAGAGAGAGAGAGAAAGAGAGAGAGAACCTCGAAACGTGACAACGCCGCGCTAATGCGTTGTAGACTCGGTTCCGTGCTGATACCCACGCTCCGAGGCCTCGCCTCGCCTCGTTTCGTCTCGTCTCACCTCGCCTCGCCTCGCCTCAGCTCAGCCTCGCTTCAGCTCGTCTCGCCTCACCTCGCCACGGCGGGAAGTCGCCGCGTTGCCTCGGCGTAGAACGAAATACCTCTACCGGTGGACTTTCTACTCGCAGGAACAGAGGCGTCCGTGCGACCAGGTTTCACGATATCCACAGGGTGGATTCGCGCGTCTTAATCCGTCAGCGATACGCTGTGGGGTATTCCGCGATGTATTTCGCGGTAGAATGTAAAATTCTAATTTCTGATACAGCTCGAAAATTAAATATACTTAATATCGACTAATGCTTGCGCGAGCAAATTTATGCCGCTCGTTTATAGAGAAGACAAGGATTTTTAATTATTTAAAAAAAAATTTCTCTCTTGTCGGAATAATTTTACAACTTTAACGCGCTCAAGAATCAAGCATCAATCCCAATTATAATTGTAACGCTATTGGACGAGACAGAGCGCGATATAAAATATTAAAGCGTATAACAAGACTCCTCGTGCATTATACATATATATATATATATATATATATACACACGTAACACACGATGCATTTTAATAATTGTAACGCTGTACTTTATAGGGTGAACCTTTTCAAAAAATGAAGGATAGATTGCTAAAGAAATTAGGAGTACAGGAAAAAGAATTCGAAAAGGTAGGCATCCTTAGCTAATCTTTTTTGATCTCTTATGAGAATTCATAAAAAAACTTTGAAGTTTAAGTTCGCGGTGGTGTCAATGGGCAAGCCACAGTTCATTATCGACTCGCCGGACTGTTGTATCAAAGTCGACGATTTCCTTCCTAGATTTTCCGGTCAGAGTAAGTATAAATTATGTTTCTATTCTCCATTTTCTAACGCATGCGAATAAAGTGAGCGTCGAATAATCGCATAGTCTCACTATATTTAGTACATAGTACATTGTAATATGATGCTGATGAAGAATAAATTTTGTAGTCTATCCACTTTTAAACGCAGGCACATCGCCACACAGGCCTTGGCTTGGCCTGGAACATGTCAACAAAGCGCCAAAGCGCTCTCGTATCAACTACCTCGAAAAGGCCATTAAGATTTACAATTAAATTTCCACCACACGAAGAAGAAATTAAATTAGGCAGCCACTTATAATAATTTATATACGACTCTGTATAGTAAGAGAATGACGTCTGATATACTAAAGGTTGGAAAATGCTTTTATGTATTCGTTTCTTCAGCCAGATTAAAACTATGCAATTTTAATACTGCGAGAACGATATCGGAAGGTAAATCCAAGCTTTGTATACGATGAATTATAAGATTGTCGTGAAATGTGCAGTGCTATTTTATGCATCATGGAAGAGCGATAAAATAGTTCCTCGATTCGAATTTGTAAAAGTTTTATTGGCCCGATGCTTACTTTGGCGTCACTCAGTACGGATTTTCGCCTAGACTTCGAGAATGTTTGATTATAAAATGCACATACATTGTACCTAATATTATTGTGTCTCTGATAATTCTCTCTAATAAACTATTTCTTTCTTTTTTTTTATTTTATTTTATTAGGAAAACGTGACTTTTGTGTGAGAAATATACCGGCTTTTATCCTATCACGTAAAATCTGTATATAATTGTTACATCCCAAGAGGTACCATATTATGTTCTGCATGATGTAACATTTAACACTCGTAACGTATTATTGGTATCGAGAAAGATTGCCTACACACTCCCCTTTTATGCTGTGTCTGTATTCAGAATATTCAAAATGTGGAGCTTGCCATTAATATTGTGCTAGAAAAAAGAGCGATGTCACATTTTTAATTTACCCGAAGATTTTGTGACGCAAAGTATATCGTCTCATAAAAATTCTAACATTTAAGACAAATCTATTCCATTGATTCGAAATATAATTCAAGAATTTCCTTCTCTTTTGTATTTTCTTCGTATTTTCGAACAAAATCTAGAAAACTATTTTATTTTATGTCGCGTTATAAGAATATAAGAGGATAGAAAGTGCGTAAGCTAAATTTCTAAGTTGCCTTTCCTGGAATATTATTCTTCTTAGAGCATATTTTTTGTGAGTTTTATCTTGTATATTTTTTACTATATAATGCCAGTACGTAAAATGCAAATATAAAAGGGTATATAGATATCTAAAACAAGAAATTGACGAAACGAGCAATGCTTAATCTAGACAAAGAAATTCTCGGTGAGATGCAAACGCTAGTTTAAGCAAATCGCATATAATAACGTATTCGTTTTTTTCTTTTTTTTTTTCACCGCTTCACCTTTAACTGCTCCATTTTTGAGAAGCAATGTGTAGGAGATAATGATTTAATCATCCAGAAATCATCATAGTATTTTCTTATTAAATTGATCATAAATTAGCAACTTATTTTTCCTTTTTATATTTAATTTATAAAATACGACAAAAAAGTAGATCTCGCACGAATGATTTTCAGGAAAGTAACCCGCGTGTTGCGCAAGAGCTCTGCTATTTGCGGATACTTATTTATCATTTTCTACACCTTACTGTGATCAATTCAATTTAGCCAACATGTATTTAAACATCATACCGCCGCCTCTGGAATATTCGAAATAGTTTAATTGTAAATGTCAAAGAAGAGGGATACCGAGCTTTCTACGTGTGCATTATTTAATAAATTTCATTTTATGTTAAGAAACTGTTTATTACTCATAAGTTTTAAATGAGTTAGATCTATAAGGATGTAAATTTAAGCTATTTTGAATGTTTAAACTTCTAAAGAATTGCAGACCACTTGAAAGTCATAACAAAATCATAATGTGTTCAAAGTGCAAAAGCGAAATTTGTACTTTGTAAAGTGGCATAAAATGGTACACCAAACACACACACATACATATACATATATAAAATATATACGTATATAGCGACAAAGCTCCCTCCGCAATATACGTATCCTCGTCTGACTTCGGGATAGTTTTACCCTCGCGAGTGGGCAACGGGTTGATTGCACTGGCGGCTCCGCATTTGCCGGCTATCTTCCTCTAACATGTATCCTCTCGTTCTCCATCCTACTCTCACTCGCTCCGTTCATCACCCATCCCCCTCTCGATATCGCGTTGCCGCTTCTCTCGCTCCCACCCACCGTCGAGCCCTATATCGCTCGCTCTTCCTCCCTCCCTGCCTCTTTCTCTCTCTCTCTCTCTCTCTCTCGCACAATTACTCCTTTCTCTCTCTTGCTTTCCCATTCCCTCTGTCTTTCTCGTTCTCTCCTGCTTCTACCGACTTGTGCGCGGCCAACTCGCTCCTCTCTCTACTCTCTTTCTTCCTCTCGCGCTTCGTCCTTTTTCTCTGTCGGTCGTCCTTTCGGTCCCTCTATTTCTGTCACCGTCTCCCTCTCCACTTCCCCCCTCGTCCCTCCACCGCATTTCTCGTTCCCTCGTTCTCTCGCGCTGCCTGACGAGCGAGCGAAGGGATGGAGAACGAATAGGGGTTTCCGTGGTAACGCCCCATGCACGAGTAATGCCTTCCCTCCTTGTCCGACTACGCGCTCAATGTCCTTCTCCCGTCGCCGCGCTTCCCCGTTCGCCGATCCACGCCGTCGTTCGCCAGCAGCGCACACCGCGTTGTTCCCCCTTACCGCCCTTACCCCCTTACACCGTTCTCCCGCTCGCCCACGCTCCCCACTACAACGCGCTTCTGCGTACAGGCTGCTTCATATGCTATCGTCGAAAGCTTTTGCCGAGTCGGATGAGCGAACGAACGAAATTCTCTTTCTCGCTCGCTCTCTCTCTCTCTCTGTGCGAATCGAAATTACGCGATCACGACGAAAAGCGTCGGTCCGCAAACTCGCGGCTCATCTGACTCGAATGTAAATCGTCTTTCCTCGTGAAAACGATCGAACGTGATGAAAGACTTATCTATCGCTCCGTCTATCGATCACTATATAATAAGACTCGAGATTTACACTAATAAAAAATTTACGGTCACGTTAGAGATTCGACATTTCTGCAAAGATTAATATGTGCTTCCAAGCATGCAACCAGTCGTTTAGTTTATTTGAGAGGAAAGCGGGAATGTTTTCTGAATCGGACCGTAGAACACTCCGCGCCCAGTTTCCATCCGACGTATAGATTTTCTTCGTCTGGTTGGAGCCGAGGAGGAGTACAGTTAGGAGAAGTTTAGTCTTATGGTTTTTTGAAAAATGCACTTTTTTAAAATTGCCGTAGCGAGGAGATAGGTCGACGAGAGACTATACGGAGGCGTGGAGAGATAGGAGAAGGGGGTAGTTGGGGATGGAAGTGGGGAGGGAGGGTGGGGAGGTGCGCAATGGTAAATGCGCAGGTGTATGGGAAAAGTCGCTTACGCCCGTAGTAGAACCGGGGCAAAACGAATCCCGTTGAAGAGCAGCTATGGAAAATTTGCAAATTCGTGCTGGCGCGATGATGAACGTCTAGCTAGTGAAAATAATTTCGCGCTGCTCTCAAAAACATGAAAAAAGAAAAAAGCACGCTTATTACGCGAAAAGCAACTAACTCCGAAATACTCCGCGCTTCAGCTACAGTCGGTTTAAGGGTACATTAAACCTGACCTTTTATATCAGCATTATATCAAAGTTGCACGTTTTTTTTTTTTTTTTAATTTTAATGAACTTTACTAACATGTTTTCCCTAAACGTATTTAAGTGCAAAGGTAGACTGTGTCCCACTTTACGTCGGTGGTTATTTTAAGGGAATGTTAGAAATAAATTCCGTATCATTACCGCTATATAGTAATATTACGTTGAAAGTTCTACTTGATTATACTATGATATAGCATCCAGAATTTAATCAACATTATTGAAGGCCATTTCATTTAACATACAAACACGAAGATGAATTTTACTCATTAACATCTAAATATTCTGCATTGCATAGCATCATTGTGACAATGTGCATTTTAAAAATAAAATATGATTTTATTGTCAATATTATGTCAGAAATACATATATATGAAAATCGAGAAAGTCACATTTTCTCAAAATTCAAATCAATCAAATCAATATTGCTTAATATTAATATTCGTTGAAATTTCGTACCAGCATAAGAAAAAAAAAAGATCTTTGTATTAGTCCATTAGTGTCTATATGAATACATATATCTTATATATCTGTTAGATCAAGCGATTGATATTGAGTGAAAAATCACCAAGAGTATCACTCTATCAGTAGTTACTATCGTTAGAAACTATTAAATACACCTTAATGATTAGCATTCTTCTGCTCTCCATCCCTTTCGGGAATTCTTAAACGGGAAAGATCGGTGATCGGTCCTCGTCTAGAGGACGCGGTTATCCAACGGATAATTATTATTACTGGTTCGAGATTCGTGTTGGCAATTAGAGACGGCCACCTCTAGTCTACCGCGGAGACCAACAACAGTAAGCGCCATTAAGCAAATAACCGCGGGATTGTTACTCGTTAGTTGGCAGTTTCAGCCGACCGGAGGCGTTCTCTCTCGACCATTCTCTCTCTCTCTCTCTTTCTCTCCCTTCACGTAACCCTCTTCGTCACTATTCTCTCGTTGATTCCTTGCGTCCCCGGACACTTACCCCCTGTCCAATTCACGTTTCTTTCTCTCTGTCACTCACGTACTTGCATCCTTCCTTACCTTCTCTCTCTCCTGATCTCTATATTACTTTTCACTTCACCCTAGTACGCAAACGAGAGAGTTACTCGTTCTCCATCCGTGGACGCGTTGAGAAAAAAAAAACCGAGTTTCGAGTAACTAGTTATATGACACGCTCGTGAATGTGGATCGCAAGCTTATTCTCGTGGTTACGTTTCCATGTTGTTCTTCGACTCGGTGCACACTCGAGAGTTTTGTCCCTCGGGAGAGCGACAGTTACGAGTTAGTAGACACATGAATGCGAATAATTATTGATGGATATTCGGTCAAGAGAATTTTATTCTCCGAGAGAACTTTTAATAGTGAATGTTGTCGGTGAACACTTGACACATCGGAGTCGCTAGACGTCCCCTTGCGAGTTATACTTTCTGAGATTCAACTTTCAATAACAAGTTTTCGAGTCGACTATTAATGAATATATTTAGAGTTTTATTCTTCGAGAAATATTGCAAGTGATAAAAGTCATTGATAAGCACAGATTTAAAAATGACTTTATAGTTACAGAATAAACGCTTTTATCTTCCGAGAGTATCTACTTGTCAGAGCAAAATTTTCGAGTGTACACCCTAATTAAGGAAGCCCCAATTCCGAGGAATTACTTCCTTTCCGCTAGTTCCCTCGAATTAACTCGGCGTATTTATCGACAAGAACATCGTCCAAGCAAACTATCGTGGATCGTATTAAACGATGGGCCAAGCCTGAACCAATGAATGAGCGGAGGTTTTGTCAGGCGGTGGCGTACACTTGCTCAAATATATGATAATCACGCTTGATGAAGAAGGCGCTATGTCTTCGTTTCGAGAAAAGCTGACACGTTGAGAATACTTTTTTTCCTCTCTCAGAACTAACAATTCAATTTCTCGCCGTGTTTGAGATCGAATTAATGTAACCGCGAAAAAGATATCCAACCATTAAAAACATCACGATCATTATATATCAACGAAATATTTATATGGTATGAGTCAAATATATATATATATAATTACTGTCTAAAATTAAGAAAGAGAATTATTATCGCAGATAGTAAACATTCAAAAATTGAAATTTACTCTACTACGATACGATTTTAATTAAATGTAATGTAAAATATAAAAATGTTATATTACGAGCCGTTCATTCGTAGTAGATTACATTAGCCAAGCCATGATGGTTAAGGATTAATTCTAAAAGATTAACGCATTGGGATAATTCTATTAATATTTCGAGCAAAGTTTATATCGACTACACTTATCATTCTTGCATTGTAATTTACTTATTTTTATGTTATCTCTCGTTTGTGAAACGTTCCCTTTTTTTTTTTAAATCTAAGAATGGAAAGCCATCGATGAATAATTACGTCCACGATTTGTCATTCGAGTTTACGTCCGTTCGATGACCTAACGAAAATGCCGCTAAATGAAAATTGACGTAACGCGCGCGCGAACGAACGAAGTCGCTGCCGAAACGAAGCAAAGCGGCCGATCGTCTCTCGGAAAGGCGCGCGCGTTACGTGTCGCCGCTCAGAAAGAGCCCCGAAATTCGGCGGGGCGTCGGTAATGGCATAAACTGTATACCTCGTGTTCAGCGACTTCTCTCGCGCGCGCGATATATCCAGCTCATTCTGAGATACAGTTGTGTACGAGAGCCGCGGATATACGAACGCGGCGCGCGTATATACGCGCCATGTCCATGTACGTAGAGATGTACATAACGATACGTACCTATATACGCGCCATAGTTTAGCGCGGTGTGTATAAGGGTTAGGGGCGTGGTGGTAGTGGTAGTGGTAGTAGTGCCGCTGTGGCGGTGCGCGATAGCGGTGCGGGGATGAACGGGGAAGGGAGGATGAGATGAAGCGAGGCGGCCGGGGGATGGTGGCGGAAAAGAAGAGGGAAAGGGGGAGGGAAGAGCGAGGGGATGGCGGTAGGTAGGTAGGTGACACGGGGGAATGACGAGGCTGGGGGTCGGTAGGGTGGATCGGGGGATGGGTGGCCGTTCGATAGCGGGCGCACGTGGCCGCGCTTCTCGGAGCCGCCGTCGTGGCGCCAACGTCCTATTAACCCTCCACCCGATTCGCGTGCGCGCGCGCGCGTGCTTTGCGCTACACACATATGCACGTACAGATACGCGCGCACCACCCGCGCCCACCGATACCGCCCTACCACCGCCACCGCATGGCCGCAGGACCACCATCGGTCGAGAATTTCCAGCGTCGATTCGCGCAGGCGCCTAACTTACTTAAAGGACACTGACTCCTCCGCGCCGTAGCGCCCTGATGGGATCCTCTCTCTTTCTTTCCCTTTTTTTGCCTCTCTTTCCGTCCCTCTCTTTCCCGCGTTTCTCTATCTCTCGCGCGCTCCACCTCGATACTTTTCGGAGGAGGTCGTTGAAAATAACGGCTCGCGCGCGCGCGCGCGGAGGAGAAAGGGAGAGAGAGAGAGAGAGAGAGAGAGGGAAAGACGATATATTAAAACTTCGCTGGTCTGCGCGTAATCAATTTTCGTTAGCGCGAATATCTAAAATCCATGGGTACTCATGTACTCGGACAATAGACAAGTGTGATCGAGATTCTTTATTGCAGAATATATTTTTGAGATTCGATAGGACTTTATCATGTACGAATAACGTGATATAAAATAATGTAGTTGCAGCATAGGAATAATCGCCTTTGCGTGCGATAATATTTTGATAATAATAAAAATGTTGAATATATACGAAACCACCCCTCTGTCATAATTGTTCCCATATTTAATATTTTTGATGGACACTCTATGTAGTTTGAATATTTGTAAACTAAAAATATACACCCCTTCTATATACTACAATAATCTCAATGATTATCTCTATCGATGGCCGTACTAAGTTCGGCGATACGATCTTCTTGAGCAACGGACGGTGCTAGATAAATGGTCGCGATCGGATTATCCGTGATCGCGAGGCAGCACGCAATTGAATCGTCATCACTACGCAAGAATAAAAAAAGAGTAGGTAAAACGACGCTGAGTAATAACACGTCAACGAATAGTCGATTAATCTAAACTGTTCTCCATCGTACTGTCAATTAATATTTTCTGATGAAATTTGTGTAAAAGAGAATTTGATTCCACATGTAAAGAGAGATAGAGAGAGAGATTTACAATATTTTTAATTATTTTTTTTTGCTATTTAATAATCTTATTATCGCATTAAAAAAAAAATATATATATATATATATATATATATATATATATATATATCTCATAATATTAATATCTTTCGAAAAAATATATAAATGGTATGAATACACACGGTTTCTGGTGGAAAAAGTGACCCCCTTCTACCCCTCGCGATTAGGTTCACAAACTTAAATACCTTAGATCGAGACAAACTTTAATCCACCAAAACATGCCGTTTACATTCGTCGTAGACGACGTTACACGTCGTTGTCGTTGAATCGTGTTTACCGAATGACGCATCTCTAAAATAAGCTGAGACTACGTAACAGAAAAGAAGCGCGCGATCAACACGCAAAATTTATCCTGCGTAATGTAACATATCCTGACGTAAATCGATAGAATTCAGGCAAGAGAAATTGAAAAATTTGTTGCACAGTATTTGTAATTGAAAACAATTTCTCGGGAGAGAAAAGAGTTAGATGAAACATCAAAAAGCTTGATGAAAAGTGAAACGAATAAGACGGATGCTTGAATTTTTTTTATGGATTTCTCGGAGTAAAACTCTTCTATTATTATTGTTATACTTATTCTAAACAGTTGTGTACCGGAAAATTTATATATATTCAAGTTATATAATAAAATATTAATAAGGTCACGCGCGCGTAATCGACCGGATATGTGACTGTCATTTCCACGATCGAATCATCATTGAAACAATCATCATCGAGAATTCCTCGTTTTAATCGATTAATAGAGCAGGATTTTGAGATCGTATAAAATGACGTTCGAGCGGGGAACAGCGATCTCGGTTGCGATCGACGAGAACGGCAGCAACCTAGCCTTGCGATATACCAAGCTCTCCCGCAGGATCAATGCGGGCTATCAACCCTCGGCGCTATCGAGCGAGCGAGCCGCGACAGTGACGGCGTAGCGCGTCGATCGCCGGCTACGCCGAGTGAACCTCGTTCACGACGGAGCCACGACGTGAGCGTCACGAGAAATCGCGCGGTCGTTCGCGTCGCGAGCACCGCGCCGCGATGTTAGACACAATGTTGCCAAACGTTAACGTCGACTACTGGCTGCAGGCGGTCGATGAATGCGAGATGTAGAGAAAACCTGGTGACATTAAATGGAAAACAAAACGACGAAAAAGATATCGTTGCTTTAGAGTAAAAAAAAATGACGAATTTATAATAAGTATGTGCCCGTAATTTTATATACGTGTAAAATTACGTATTTTTGATCCAAACGTAACATTTTATATCATGAATATTCACTCGTCGAAGAAACGAACGATTGCGTAACCATCTTCTATATATTTGACTGAAAACTCCCCCGCGTCAAGATATTGCTTTCGGTACCGTCATCTTACCCGTGCGTTGCATCGACTCGCCACGCAATAATTTGATACTGTCGAAGCACATCGATACATTATTTTCGCGATATTTCTTGCACCGATATTTTACCTCCCTCAATAAATATCAAAGACCCTCGATACGCGGTGCATCTGCGCAGTGTATCGATATCAAATATACGTAGCATTAAAAACTCATTAAAACGAGAAAATACTTAAGCGAGTAATATTGCCTCTAATAAGAGAGAGAGAGAGAGAGAGAGAGAGAGAGAGAGAGAGTGGCATCCAGCGGCGAGAGACACGCGTATTACAGATTACGCAAAAAAAGCACGGAAAAGAAGAAAGCTACGAGTCGGCGCGATTAAGTTGACGAAGAAATATGTACACGCGTGTGCGCGAAAACGGGGGGAAGGAAGGCCGCCGCGCGAAGAAGCGCGCACGCCACAAAAACACGTTGCTTGCTTGCATGCGCGCGGGCCGCGAGACGAGGCGAGGCGAGACGAGGCGAGGCGAGGCGAGGCGAGGCGAGACGAGGCGAGGCGAGGCGAGGCGAGGCAAGGCGTTCTCGCGCGAGCGAGGACGTAGCCGCGCGTGACGTTGGCGCGACGCGACGCACCGCGAGGAAGAACGCCAAGGTATATCGCGGCGTGCTGCCACCTGCACGAGAGCGCGCGATTCATCGCACGTGGTTGGCCTTTCACACGCAATAAAATGCGTCCTGAGTCGCGTGCGTTGCGAGGGGCTTCGGCGACATTGCATCCCCGACAAATTATCCGCGTACAATGGAGTATAACGTATGAGACAAAAAAGAGGAATGCTTCTCGTATAGTCGCGCTATTAACTTATCGATACAGAATTGGATTAGTAGTTATCAATATTTAGAAAAGGCGATATCGAACGTTAGCGAGCCGGGATATATTAAGCGGCTAAAGTAAGCTTTTTGGGGAATTTTAAACAGTAACTGGCCAAAAAATGTAAAAAGTAATAACGAAGAAAAATATTGTAGGATAAATTCAATATTATCCAGTATATATATTCAGAAATTCTTTTCTTTCTTTAAATATGACATATTTATTTATGCCGTTGATAAATATCTAAATTCTCTCATCGAAAATCTTGATAACATTATTTCTGCGAGAGCCGTTTTAGAAATAAAAATAAAAAAAAAAAAAAAGAAAAAATCATGAAGATTGATGGAAAAGAAACGGCGTTCCTAAATAGCATTGTCCGCAATTGAAAGAGCGGAACATACGATTCGCCGGCAAATTGTCATTGTCGTCGTCGTTGTTTCTCTCGCGAAAATCACGTCGCGAGAAGGTATTTATTACTGAATGAGTAGTGCCGATATCTGCGCTTCGTCCGCGGAGTAACCGCTTTTTACCGTCGTCGTCGCGCGCACGTTGCCGACTCCCGTTTGCATACGATAAGCGGTCGTCGTTTCCCCCACTATATACACTCCCGCGCGTTTAGACACGCTTGCTATCTCCAAAGGGAGTCTGCCTGCTTGTATGCATGCACTTGGCAAAAGAGCGGTGCCACCTGTGTGTAGGCGCGTGAATTTATAGCTCGTGGGAATGTCGCGAAGGGAGAAAGGGAGGAGCGGACCGCGAGAAAAAGACGGAGATAGGCGGCCAAGGGGAGCAGGGATAGGCGCGGGGTAGACGAGGGGCGCGAGGGATGACCCGAACCACGTGGCGATCTATTTGTCACGCGAGAGCGGTCACTATCGCGTTAAGTTTGGTTAGGCAATCGATGGATCTTGGCTGCGCGTACCCGAACCGGCGCCTTTCGCGAGACCAAAATACTAACCGGGGCTGCGAAAGATATTTCGTGGATTGACAAGTATCTCGAGTCCATTTCGAAAACTACACGTCGACATAGATTTCGTTTTGAAGACTGCACGGTGACCAGCGAGCTTCTCATATGTTTATCGCGTTATGAAAAAGAGTCATATATGTTGGGGTAATATATAGTTAGATTCCTACAAACTTGTTCTCTAACAAAATCGCATCATATAAACTGTTGTTTCGTGAAATCAGAATCTCGTAATAAGTTCCTCTAAATTCGCGACATACATTAAAAATTAATCGATGATAAAATTCTTAATCGTCTTCTTATTGTCTCTATTTATTAAAATTCGTTAATTTTCACCATTAAATAAATCTATTATCAAATCACGATTGAAAATTGCCAAGAGAAGATCGATTACATCAGCAAAGAATACAATGTCCCTGTCACGTTTTCTAATTCTTTCCGTACCAACGACTCGTACATTTGTACTCGAATGCTCAAGCGATGTCTAACGCAGTCACGCAGCACACGCGGTACCATGTTGCTCGTAGACAGCTCTCTCCGGTGGCCTTGAAGTAAATATCATCGTATACGTGCAGGACGATACTTGAGGCTCAAGGTAAAGGGGATAGAAGGGAACATAGGTTCCCGAGATCGCCTCTATCGCGTCATACCCTCGGGTTCTTCTTTTTCTATTTGTCTAGCAGTCCTTTCCTCCGTCGCAGTCCCTTCCTGTTTCGTTCTATTTCTATTTTCCGTCTTTTTGCCATCCCCGTTCTCTCCCGTCCCCGCTCTCCTATCTTTTTCCTTCAATCTCCCTCTCCTCGCTTTTTCCCCGCTCTGGCCTCTTTCCATGTGTGCGCAAACACACACATCTATATATATACACGTATATATGTATATATATTCTTATCCTGCCGCATCCTCTTCTCGCTCCCACCACGCCAGCTCGTTTGATTCCGGTTCGATGGAATGCTATACGATCTTAGGAAACGAAGGGAGGACAGACGAGAGAGGACAGAGAAGGGAGAATAGGGGAAGATGGCGAGAGAGAAACGAAGAGAGAGAGCGAGCGAGGCGGAAAGGAGATTGGAGGGAGGGAAGGTAGATAGAGTCGACGGAGGAAAGGCGAGAGGGGAAGACGGAGGGAGCGACGAACAAGACAAGGTGGGGGAAAGGAGAACAAGAGTGGGAGTGCGTTAGAGGAGAGGACAAGGGGTTGCGTACATATACCTTTGGCACTAGACGCACACACGGTTGATATACATGCAACGTTTTGATCGTTAAAAGGGGATTTCCATTACCGGGTCAGTGTCGGACGGAGAAACGACGAGCGGGAAAGCGCTGCTCTGTCCTGTCGCCATCGCGTCTCCGTTCGCGGAATCGCGAGTTGGCGATTAACTGGGAACGCCAGTCGTCAAAAGCAATCGTAATTGCAGCGAGCCCATCCCCAAAATTTAACCCTTCGCGAGGAAGAAAGATGTAAAAATTAATCAATATTTACGATGGTAAAACACCATTAAACTATGGTTACACACGAACAAAAGGCACGTGTAACCTATTATGTTTGCACGTGTAAACCTATCACGTTAGGTTTTTTTTTTTTTTACATCGTATTTCATTTGCGCTGTCATCATGATAGTTATAAAGAATTTGCGGCACAAAAGAAAATTTCGTCACGGGGTATAACAACAGACTATTTTAGGTATAAAAGCTGAAACGTATTAAGTGACTCGCGTGACCTAGGTCTATATCACTTTGTTTTGACTAGTTCCAAATCACCTTGCTTTGACTGATCCTAAACGGTTGACAATCTGTCTTAAGGGTATTTCTGCTTTAAATAGATAATTATAAACGTTTATTGTGAAAATGATTTACAGCGTTTGTGTGCATGGCTTACAGTTTAGATATAAACACTCATTATCATTGCCGTACACTTTCTAGCAATCAACGCACTCGATATTGATATTGAGTATTCGCATCTGTTTATCAAGATATGTTTCTCTCAGTTTAAATCATTCGTATAAATTTAGATCATTTCAGAATATATGTGTTATTTCTTGTCGCACGGTTTCTTGTCTTTATATAAGATCTATAATAAAAATGCGATGATGATATACAACGAGACATTAAGATTCTGTCAACGATTTCATAAAAATTTGACGTTATTATAAATATGTATCAATAACGAATCCAATAACATCACACTAATCGATATATACTAGAGTTGGTTTTGTTTTCATCGTGATACAATCTTGTCACATTCTCTATAATTATATACTTTTACGAGCTATAAATTGCGTGCTTTTCATTACGATCTATTGTGCATCCATTTAACACCATATTATAGTATAGTTACATGTACTTCCGTAAAAACGATATGCAAGAAGTATTTATAGTAAGATTATGCGATATCTTCATACACACAACACATCGGTTTAAAATAGCAATGTATAATATAAATAAATATTCATTCTTCGCGTTGATGAAAATATCAGTGAAAAGCAACATCGTAATCAATCGCGCCGGGAAAACACTGAAAGTACTAAACTTTCAGTAAAATATGCAAGTTCGCAAGAAGTTTCTTTCGCACGCTAAAATTAGATCAAGTGAATATGAGAGATGTCGCTGAATATATTGTTCCGTTCGAGACCGTTAATAATGAATCTATCAATAAATTGCAGAAAACCAAGGATTTTCTTTAATTTAATCAAATATAGCGACGGAAATAGATCCAACGACGTCGCCATCGAACTCCGGCCGACCTCACGAGAGAACATCGGAACGTCGGAACCATCGATGTATCGCCACCGATGTGTCACGGCACGACACGTTGCTCCGACTAGTGTTCGCAAGTGTCCGTGACACTCGTCGAAAGCCGGTGGCATTCTCGCGCGCGCGGGGGAACACACGCATACCCGCGAGATATGGGCGCCACGCGGTGCGGTGCGGCGCGGTGCAGTGCGGTGCGGTGCGATGCGATGCGGCGCGACGACGGCTCCTTCAAACGGCGCTATCCACGTGGTTCCTAAACGCCCCTCCCTTCTACGTGTTTACGATCCCTTCTACGTCCGCCCGCCCGCCCGCCCATACCCAGCCCCTCTTTTTACCGATAGGGAAGGTAAACAGCCGTCGAGTGTCACCTGTTATTGCTCGTACGCAAATAGGCTTCATTCATGGTCAAACGTTGTGCACGCGCATACGCGCGCCGGCAATCTAATCCGGAAATGTTCGCGTTACAGAGACGCTCCGCGTGCAGGTGTTCGCGGTCGTCCTTTCCTACAAAAGCATTTTAGATAATAACGTCTTTTAACTTTATTTCCCTAC